>NC_136499.1:132777416-133077416 GCF_053919585.1 Euprymna scolopes | reverse complement strand
AGGAAATATCCGACTCTTTTGCGTGTGTGCATTTCACCAGGTCGTCCATAGTTTGCGAATCTGGAACCAAAACTAAATTTCTCTCACACGCCCTAAAAAAAGTCAACATTGTCACGTCTGAGCAGGTGTTCCTTAGGTCAACGAGTGTATTCCACATTATGCTGACAGTTCCTGTCATTGTTTTATACAATAAAATATCTGTCTGTTTTTACAAAGCACAATAAATTCGTCCCTTTTTATAGGTCACCTGCCGCCGTCCGGGATTCAATCAACGTTTAACGGACAATCTCAACATTTTTACCCGGCCTTACTCAGGATTTTATGGGATTTTAATCCCTCCAATGGGGAGCAGTATCGGTCACGTCATACAATTAATGTTGTCTGTGCATGCTCAGCCGATCAATTTAAAAGATGAACTTTTAGTTGTTGAGGTGTTATTTGACATGCTACTCGGCTGTTGAGAAAGTTTTTGTAATTGTGAAAGAAAATAAGTTTGTCTTAGTAGCATACATTTTTTATATTCCATTTATTGATACTCCAGCAGACAAGACAAATTTTTTTATATTCCATTGCTTGATACTCCAGCAGACAAGACAAATTATTGTCCTGGAATCCAGTAAGACCAAGGGCCCCTTGATTTCTGAGAACTTTGACTTAAGTAAAATATAAAAAAAGTTAATCTGTGTAGAGATGCAGCTTGACAGATCGTCAAATATCTAGAAACATGAACCATCACTGATGACATCAAACGGGAAGTGACAGTTTTCTATGACAAAAACATACAGGCAGGCAGATATATAAAGACAAGCCCATCAATCCAGACATTGTAATGTTGAATAAACCTGAAAGAACTGCACCCATTATCGATGTCACTGGTTCAAATTACTATGGCCTTAATAGAGTTAAACGGGAAAAAGTAACAACATATCAAAAATTAAAAAAATGATTTTAAAACGGCATGGTCCCTTATAGACATCAACATTATACTAGTTGTGATAGGAGCAAATGGCCTAATTAAATAAAATCTTGAGAAATACTTAGAAGCAATCCCTGAAAAACCAAGCTGGCACGAATAACAGCCGTGAAGGGAACGGCGTCTATTCTTAAAAGAACTCTCGAATGTAAATTAAATCAAAATGAAATAAGAAGCTCCAGGTCGAAGCCTCTTGATCTCTTAAAACTAACCAAAGTAAAATAATAAAGTAAGAGAAAAAAATAGATAGATAGATAGATAGATAGATAGATAGAGAGAGAGACAGAGAGAGAGATAGCTAGCTAGCTAGATAGATAGAGAGAGAGCGAGAGAGAGAAAGAGAAAGAGAGAGAAAGATAAAGAGAGAGAGAAAGAGAGAGAGCGAGAGAGAGAAAGAGAAAAAGAGAGAGAGAAGAGAGAGATAAAGAGAGAGATAAAGAGAGAGAGAGAAAGAGAGAGAGAGAGAGAGAGAGAGAGAGAGAGAGAGAGAGAGAGAGAGAGAGAGAGAGAGATGTATATAATAGATTTTTTTGTCGTCCGGAAATAATTTGAAATTGTGCTTCAAAAATCGATTCCATTACATTTCTCTGAACGTCAAAATTGTTTATTTTCAGCAATCGTTGTCTTCGAGAAACGAAACGGTTTTCATTAGACTTTCAGAAATAAGAAAGATGAAGAATTGAAAAATAAAAAGGAAAATCGATTAAAAAAAAAAGATAAAAACGAAGAGAAAAGTTTTATGTAACGTTTGGAAATCAGTTGTGTTGGATAATTTTATATTTTAATGAGTTGAACATTGTTTTTGGAAAATGCGTTCGACTTGCAAAGAAGATAAACATTTTCAATAGATTTTGTCGATCCGGTTTCAATGTTTATTTTATTGATCCTCGAAACATGGGAATAAAAACAGAAACTCCAGTTGTATATTTCTGAGGAGATTATGTTTGCAAAATATAACTACAAAGAGACGATAGAGTAAGAAAAGAAATAAATACTATATAATTTTATATCGAAAACCTTTTTTTCAATCGTTATTCAATCGATTTAAACGCTCAATTGAATTATTCGATTTATTTCTTATTGCCAATTCCTATCATTCTTTCTTAGATTCATAGCATCGTTCTTTTTATTGTAACATTTTTTTTCAATTCCTATAATTTCTCTTTCATTTTCTTAAACTCTTTATGCCATATAATACGTTTTCTCGCTCCCTCTTTCTAACTATATATCAATATCTCTCTTTACTATCTATCTATCTATCAATCTATCTATCTATCTACACACAGACAAACACACACGCACATATAAACACACACACAAATATATATATATATATATATATATATATATATAGTAATTTATAAAATATATATGGCGATTAAGCTACACTGAATATTCTGCGTTTCATCCAACTATAGGATTCGTCAGGCTTATGCATAAGCCTGACGAATCCTATAGTTGGATGAAACGCAGAATATTCAGTGTAGCTTAATCGCCATATATATTTTATAAATTACTAACTAGCTCTACCTACGTATTGAGCACTTTTGAAGTAAATACTTTAAGTTTACGCATAAATCTATACTTTCGTATATTAAATTTATGTGAATAAATGTAGTTATATATATATATATATATAAGCTAAAATTATAAAATAACTTCAGATTATAGATGACATAATAATGTAAACTTAAAATCCATATAAATATCAATATCAATATTAATAAATAAATCCTAACCAGAAATGAAACTCTATACAAGAGATAAAGCAATAGCATATCCATCCATTTATCTATCTGCATATATATATATATATATATATATATATATATATATATATATATATATATATATATATATATATATATATATATATATATATATATATATTTATATATATAGTTGTACAAGGTTTAAATATCTTAAATTTTTGTCACCTGATGTAGTCTTCTTAGACTGAAACAATAGATTTACTGTCGCGACTAATTTTGTTTACTTTAATATATATATATACTTTGATATATATATATATAATCTATGTATATAAAAATGTAATTCTTGTTTTGTTATAAGTGAATAAAACCATATTTCTACGTTACCAATTTATTTGAAATTTTCAGACAAGCCATCTTTAGAGTCGAGGGATGTTTTTTATGTTATTAAAATAAATTTACCTCGCGAATTATTAAAATATTAAGTAAGTAAACATATTTTCGTTACCGTTAGTGCGAACCTGTTTTGTTGATAAAACTGAACTTCCGGTTCGATTCATTTCACAGCCACGAATTGACGAAACGAAGTAGATTTCATTTTCTGTTTACTCGATAAGTAAAAAAAAAACAAAACATAATTCATTTGTTTATCTTCCAAATTTTTTAATTTAAACATTTTTTCTTTATTATATAAGGCAAAAAAAAGTTTGTCGCTTGCTTTTTTTTGTTTTTTTTTTGTTTTTCGATATAAGATTGGTTGGTAAAAGTACAGTTTTTTTTTACGGATTGGTAACTTGCTTAAATAATATTTGGTGCTAATGCAAAGCGTGGTCCGCGCTATTTTTAAATCGTATTTCCATGTTTAATTAACGTTTTATTATATGTTTTTTTATTCAATTGTAAGGTTAAAATACAGATTAGGTACAAAACACCCTCCCCCCATGTTAAGAATTGCTTTTTAAATAATAACGTTATTATTTCAACACGGATCACTCTCTGCATGATTACTGTATTTTCACCTAACAATTTAATAAATTTAAAATGAGTTTAAAAACATAATAGCCGGATGTAAACAGAACGCATGCAAATAAACTTTCCTTGTTAATACAATTTTAACAATTTTATGTCCTTTATCAAAATTGTAGTTACTTTTCAGAGTTGGGGTTGGTTCAGTTGTTACCAACATGGACTGACATTCTGGGTGTCCTAGGTTCGAATCCAGTTCGTTCCACAAAAAATTGCTTTCAATTAGAATGTTAGCAACTTTTATGTGGTTACTCGCGTAAGTAACTGATGTTTTCTTTAATATAATTCTGTCGAGAAAAATATCGAGGAAACCAATGTTAACAATAGAATCTTCAAATTCATACACTATGATGAAAGAAAATGATTGAACAAGCGGCTGGTGCAATATGTCTGTAATAATGATAATAATAATTTTACTTAATAAAAAGTAAGAGAAATTAGTTAGAATCTGGAAATGTAAAGAAGTCAAGGTGATTCCCATTGTAATTGGGACACTTAGCATCATAAAACAGCCACCATAGATGGCTTAATCAGATTGACAACGCAATGTCTTTTCCAATTAAAAAAAACGCTTGCCCGTTGGAAACAGCGAATGTTAAGGTATAGCTCAAATGTCTAAACCAAAGCTGAGAAAAAAAAAACATCAGAAAGTTGAGATTGCTATAAAACAACAATACTAATTTAATGCCAACACCTTGAACTGTAAGAAAGTGTAAGATGTGATCCCCATTATAATTAAAACGCTTGGGAACATAAAAAGCCACCATAAATGGCTTAGTCAGATTGACAAGACAATTTCGTTTACAATTTTGCAAAAGAATCTCTTGACAAAGGCTTCCTTTCTAGGGCAATTGCTCTTGACATATCAAAGGCCTTCGACAAGGTATGGCATAAGGGTCTACTTCACAAGATTTCCAGCTACGGTATAACTGGAAATGTTTTCTCAATCATTAAATCTTTTCTCTCCGATAGGCTCATAAGAGTAGTGGTAGATGGACAAAAATCGGAGGCCTGCAATATAAATGCTGGGGTCCCTCAGGGGTCAATCCTGGGCCCAACTCTCTTCCTGATCTACATCAATGACCTCCCTAAACACATACTTAAATCGTTCGTTGACATCTATGCTGATGACACGACCATCTACGGCAACACATCAAAGGCTGTAAATGACAAAGTTCTCTCTGATTCTCTCTCCTCTGATCTCGAGCGCGTGGTTCAGTGGGGGAAGATGTGGCTAGTTACCTTTAATGCATCCAAAACCAAACTCCTATCCTTACATCATCAACGCTCTGATCCCCAGCTGGCATCAATAGTGATGGATGGCTCTCGTCTGGGTGAGGCCCCGTGTTTTGACAAGCTTCTGGGGTTGACCTTTACTCCTGATCTGAAATGGAACACGTACATCAAGTCTGTTGCCAAGGTCGCTGGAAAGATGGTGGGATCCTTCTACCGCTCCAGAAGATATCTCACTACCGATGCAATTCTCTATCTATATAAAAGCCAAGTACGTCCAAGGATGGAATACTGTTGCCATTTCTGGGCAGGAGCTGCCAAAAACAGCCTATCATGCCTTGACAGAGTACAAAATAGACTTCGTGGCTTAGTGGGGGATGCCCTTTTCTCTACCCTGCAACCCCCTCCCACAGAAGAGACGTTGCGAGCCTATCCTTGTTTTATCGTTATTTTCATGGCAAGTGCTCGTCTGAACTCTATCCCTGGTCCCCCCTCGCCAATCTTTCACGAAAAACACCCGTCTAGCTGAATCCACTCTGAAAATTTCCCCCACTCTATATCTGTGCCTAAATCAAAACGCGGATTCCATGAACAAAGCTTCTTTCTTAGAACTGCACGCCTGTGGAACTCTGTTCCGTCTGCCTGCTTCCCTCCAGACTACAACTTGGATGTCTTCAAGTCTAATGTTAACAAATTCCTAATGAACCGTCCCCTTAAGTAAACACTCCATCAAATATCCACACTAACGTAATGTACTTGCAATAACCCTTATCCCTGAGTGGCTTCCGGGCCTTGATAAGTGGTGATCACTGTGTAAAAAAAAAAAAAAGAATTGCTTGCTAGAAACGGCGATAATGTTAATACAACTTGAATGCCTAAAGTCGAAAGAATTGATTTGATGTTTAAGAAAAAAAATCCAACTAAAAACATCGATAGTTTTAGACTACTATGGAACAACAGCAGCAAAAAAAAACCCAAACAAAACAAAAAAACAAACAAACAAACAAACAAAAAACAAGAATAAAAGACAGCAGCAACAACAACAACAACAACAACAACAACAGCAATAATATAATAATAATAATAATAATAATAATAATAATAATAATAATAATAATAACAAAAATCACAATAACAATAACAATAACAATAACAATATTAATAAAGGACTTCTAAGAGTCAAACATCTATTATTCATGGACAACTTTAAAGTTTTCGGAAAAAGTAAGAAACATTGAATATGATCAGATTGTTTAATAATGATACAAAGGTGAAATGTGGCATCAAATGTACAATTCGTATCAACTCATGGGGACTTGAACTTCCAACAACAGATTTGATAAAGAATATTGACAACGAGAGATGATACAAATGATTGACGTAACTGGAAGATGATAAGATTAAGAACATAGAAATGAAAAAAAATATGTCACAGCAAAGTACGATAGTGTTAACTTTAATTCCGCGTTTCATTCCCGTGAGAATTCACCAGGCTTATGAGTGTGTGTGTGTTAACAAAATAAATATCGTCGTTAGTTCTTTTACTATTACCTTACATTTTTTGCGTCTATTCATTTTTTTCTTTGTTTTTCTTGTCTATATTTTCGTCATACTCGCATTTATTTCTTCATCTTTCTTTTTATTCATTCAAGTTTTCTAAAATTAACCGAACGTAGAAATATCCCAATTATCGATCAATAAACTAAAATTTTGTTTATTTGAAAGAAAAAAAAAAACTTCTTATTTGTCTGTTTTGGTTTTGTATATCAGACTTGACCATCTGCCAATTTAATAAACTTTATTTTCTCTTTTTTATTTTTTCCCCAATTTCTTTATCACCGCATCTTATTTTATTCAGTCTAAACATTTGCACCTTTTCGTAATCTTCGCTATTTTAGCTTCTTGTAACAAATTAGTTTTCTCACCATTAGAGATTGTGTCATTTCTAACCTCACGGCCAGAACCCATCTCCCCTTACATTTTAAGGTCTTGCCATTTTTGTCGCACCCTTTCTTTTCATTAACTAAAAATAAAAATTTCTCAGCACATTTTCGCTTTCACATACTTGATGGATTTTTCTGTCATGAACATTAAATTAAACATTTACGTATATATATATATATACGTAAATCGACATACAGTCCTGTTTCGTTGTATCACAACTCATCAGTGCCGCTAGACTAGCATCTCTACCTAGCCAAGGATTGAACCTAGAACCGTCGTGTTGACAGGCGGCAGTTCTCCCACTCGACCATGAAGGCGACGCCCGTAAATAACTCGTCGGAATGTCTATTTAAATAGACACCCGCCACCACTTTTATAGTGCTCAAATCGCCTGTTTCTAAACAAACAACGAGCTTCGCATATTTCAGCCAATTATGTAGCGGGTGAAATTATTTACGACACACACACACACACACACACACACACACACACACACACACACACACACACACACACACACACACACACACACACACACACACACACATATATATATAATGAACAATCAATACAGCGGAAAAGAAATGTTTACTCAATATAATAGACTTCAATGTAATATAAATATTAATATTTATGTATTAATTAATTGATCCCAACCAAATAAATAAGCTCAATACAGACACAATAGAAAATAGAGCTTTTTATATGAGAAAATAAAAGAATTTAAAACTTTAAATGAGAATTTATAATTAAATTTATTATTCGACAGAAAACTCCAAATACAATTTTCAAAGAATGCCACTCTTGCTATTGTTTTCATCAGAGGACAGTAAGGAATTATCAAATTATAATTGTAGCAAAGCTAGAATGCATGTATCAATCGGCAAATTTTAGCCCATCATGGCTCATGAAAACTGAACGTGTATAATTGTAAGTTTACCCCCAGTTACGCCCCTACCTTCCTCTTAATTTTTTTTCTCACCAAATACTGACGCCGCACCAAATAAGCGAGAAGGGTCAAAGAGGGTGGAAAGACCGGGGAGAGAAAGCACTAGCCAGATGATGAGGGCAAAGAGGACTGGGACATTGAGGAGGCTTTTTGCCACCCAAATTTTAGTGAAGACTAATGGTCGCCTTGAAGAGAATCGAATGGTAAACGGCCGTTACGATAATGAAAATTCATCTTCAATGGTTATCAAAAGAGATAGAATGTATTGGAAATAGGGGATACTAATTGCCACTCAGACTCTAGAGAATATCACACGTTTTTCTCAAACAGAAATCTTTGATGATGGCCTGTGTGGCTACTCCTTGTAAATAATAAATACAGTAATCTAAACTTAGATGAGATCTAAAATTTAAACAACAACAAAAAAAGAGAACGTATCTAAACATACTTATGTTAACACAAGGTGACATTTTAATACACATGATTAACTACTCTCAAACAGTAAAAAAAGGAACTGTGAAATAGAAGTCAGCCGAGCATGATAACTGCCAGTACATTGGCTGGTGGGAATAAGAGAAAATCTTATTAGCTAGATAACAAATTTAATGTCACGTGTATGTATAAGATGACGTGGCAGCACCAGTTACCCATATTAGCTTGAAGACTCCTTACGAGGATGAAAAGCGGAAATTCTGTGTAGCTTAATTGTCATACATATTTTAAAACTTGATATATATATATATATATATATATATATATAGTCATCCACATACAGTACTGTTTCGCTGTTTCACAGCTCATCAGTGCGGCTAGACAGGCAACTACCTCAAGCCAAGATTGAAACCCGACCGTTTGTACGGCAGTCAAGGCTCCTAACCATTACGCTATTGGCGGCTGCTTGAACGAGTAGTGAGTTTAACGATGTTTTGATATCGTCTGAAATACCTCCGCTCGATTTGTTTACACAAAGAGCGTCGCTTATATGCTAATGGTAATTCGTGTTTCACTTCTCAATATGCTCAACTCAAGGTGATAAAATGATTCATAATTGTGAATTGTTAAGGAAAAACAAGATCAAATTGAGCATACGATCATTCCGGAAATGATGTTTTTTATTGAAATAGACAATATGTCTTGAATAATAATTTAATAAAAGTTTTTCTTTAGAAAAAGTCTCCTCATCAGCAAAAAAAGGGGGGAGTTAAAGACAGCAAAAATAAAACTGCCATTTTAAATATGAAGTGCTCCATACCAAAGTAGAGAAAAATATATTTTTCCCACAAATTTTGAAACCATTAATTTAAACTTTTAATTATTATTTTTTAATATCACGTTGTTGCTTACCAAACAAAAACCTTATTAAACTTTTATCCAAAATTTTATTGGAGATTTGACTTCTGGAAATTTTTGTAAATTATCGCCCCTAAATCAGTTTAAAGTATCCACCAACAGGCAACAAAGCATCTCTAATCGTAATTGTTATTGTTCCAGGTTATACAATGTAACATTTCGTCCATATGCCACAACTTTCTCTTAGTGATCGTCAGGAGCTCAATTATCTCCACCTTTCTGGTTTATCCAATCGAGAAATCGGCCACAGATTGAAATGTGATGAGAAAACGGTACGAAAGCCTGTGCAAAAGCACCAAACTATCTGCAGTGTTCGTGATTCCCCTAAATCCGGTCGAACTAGAGTTATTTCTAACAGGGAAGACAATGCTATCAAGATCCGCAGTCTAAGAAACAGATTTGAAACGGCTCTCCAAATCCAACAACAGTGTTATCTTGTTTCTACTGTCAAAGACAGATTAAAGGAATTTAATTTGCGAAGATATGTTTCAAGAGACAAGCCAATGATTTCTGTAAAGACAGAAAGCGCCGTCTGGACTTCGTCAGATGCAATGAAGATCATGAATATCAAGCAACAATATTTGCGAAAGAAAACCCGAATAACAAGAAATATTACATAGGCATGACTTCCTTAGATTTCAAAACCCGATACTATGACCACAAAAGTAAATTAAAAAATAAAAAAAACACCGTATAAAAACAACACTAGCGAATAAATACTGGGAACTCAAAGAAAGCGGACATTCGCCGGTAGTCGAATGAAAAATAATGAGACAAGTTACCACGTGCAGACATTTAGACGACCCATGTAAATTATGCCTCCATGAAAAATTTGCTATCCTGTACTTTAAAGAACCTCAAAATCTATTAAACTGTAGACGAGAAATAGCAAACAACTGTATTCACAAAATAAAACTTCTCTAGGATAGCGATACAAAATAGCTTTAAAACTAACAATAACAATAGAAAACAAACAAATAAATAAATTAAACAAACATGAATATACATAAACGATCACACATATATGTATATATATGTATATATATGTGCATGTATGTGTGTACGCATAGGTATATTTATATATATATATATATATATATATATATATATATATATATATATATATATATAAAAAGAGGGAAAAGATCTACCTTAAACCACTAACCTAGCTCTAAAACAGATCCTTTGTTCGATAAAATGCATACCCATTGGCTGATAGGAAGGGGCGTGGTGGATACTAGAAAGCTGATTGGCTAACCAGAAATCCTCAACATATATAAAAACAAGAAGCAACTACAGAATTCGCGCATAAGCCTGACGAATCCTATAAGTGGATGAAACGCAGAATATTCAGTGTAGCTTAATCGCCATATATATTTTATAAATTACTATATATATATATATATATATATATATATATATATATATATATATATATATATATATATATATATAATTGAGATTGCCATTGCGAGTTTTTCATTCTTTTCCAACGGTTGATTACAATCTATTTTGTCATAAACAAGAGATTATGGAGTCGGGTATTTTAAGATTAGGAAATCTTAAGACATGCCTAATAGACTCTTCGTCAACACTGGTAACGTTTTGTGAATTAGTTGCTTCAAATTATTCATTTCTCACTTGGTTTTACTCTTTTTCCTCCTAGACAAGGCGTATTGACACTTGGGCGTCAGGAGATACTAATCGTGTCTACAGGGGACCCTATGGGGAGTTGAGCAGCAAGATGTATATACGTTTATATTTAAACTACCGTGTGTTTGTACAGTTGTGACACCACGTAGTCCCACCGTAAGGTCGCCGACCTCACACGTTGTGTGACGTGGCTTTCTCCTTCCTCTTTATCTTATAGTTCTGACCGTGTCATCGTCTTATTCATACTGGCGACCGTCAATGCGGATTTCACTGGACCACAAGTATAAAAAAAATAAAACAAAAATAGGAAATTCTTCACGTATATACCGTTTAGACTCTGGGTGCGTGTTCCTATATGCTAAGGTTAACATCTTCGTCCTGTCGAGGCTGTTCATCTCCTCATCTCTTTCGGGGATATCCGAGTCACCAACTTGCTTTTAACCGCATTAAAATTGAACTGCCTATCTCGGAGTTCACGCCTCAACTATCTAAGCGTCCAACTGACCCCTCCCTACGTCAAGTGTTGTTCCTATTGTTTCACTGAAACACAGTAAACCTCCCCGTCAAATACCTACTGACCCACGCTTCTCTACCCACCGATCCTTCTGTCATCCGGTCACTCATCACACCCTGGATTAAACCCTACTCTTATTTCACGTTGCATGCGTTAAGAACAATTTCCTATCCATTGCTTATTGACAAGTTCTTTTATTGCTCGTTAAACCTACTTCCTTTTTTGTTATCATCTATACTTTGTTCTTTTCCTTTCCACCCATCACTCAGTCGAACATATTGTCACACAATCAGGAAAGCAAAAAGCAGAGAGGGAGTTCCAAAGTCTAGCAGTCCGAGAAAAATATTATAACAGAAAATTTCATGACATCTAGGAATATCGACAGAGTACATTCAATTAAAGTGCTTGTAAAACAAGCACAGTAATGCAACATTGAAGTGATGGGACAGGGTGTAAAGCTTAACTGATGGTGCGGAATCTATTAGATTTGAAACACTCTTTTTAACTCTGTCTATGTAGGGGAGCCTCGTGGTAGATTCACCAGCCAAGATGTGGCAACAATACTCCATACAGAAGAGAATGTAGACATATCAAATATTGTCAGGTTTCCTAAATTTTATAGCATGTTAGAGGGAGAACAACTTCTTTGCAGCAACTTTGGCAATGTCCTCAAGATATTTTTCAGTATATGTCGCATGTTTATCCCCTTATCCAATTTCCACTACTGACGATTACTACAACATTCTCTGATTGACTACTGTACACTCATTAACCTTTATCCTCGAGTGGCCTCCGGACATTGATAAGAGGTATCTCCTTTGTAAAACATATATATTAAGCCAATGATTTTGAACGTAAAGCTCTCAAGAAGGGTGTCATTAGTCATGACAAGCGGTGGTTTGTTGTAATTGTTAAAAGAAAAAAATATTTGGTCTTGTTAGCATTAAACGTTACTTTCCACTACCGATTGGAGGTCTTTTTCTAAGATTTCTATCGTTGCTCTGGATTTAAGTATTGAATATTTATTCACTGTTGATCTAAATGTCTCCACCTTTTACTTTATTAAATGCTATCCAAGATGGCCGCCGCATCGGTTGAAATGTCCATTATACAAAACTAATTATCGTAGGTGTAATTTTCTCAACGGCTTTTAATAGTATATTGTCTGATTAAAAAACATGATTATTTTTGTCACGATTTTCATCTGGACATTTTTTAGTGGCGGAAATAATTCATTTTAGAATATTTGAGATGCAAAATAAGTGCGTTTGTGCTTGATTTTTATCTCGGCGAATAAATTTATTTAATTCTAAAGAATTTTGTTTCGTCACACAAGAACTAGTTTCCTAAATATACGTTTATTAAATTTGTGATCCAACCAGCCAAAAGGGATTAACCCAGAGGAGGGATTACAGAGAACTAATTGAGAGCTATTGTTAAAAATTGTTCCATAAAGGACAAGCGAAAGAAGAATAAAAACCTTTTTTATTTTAATGGCAGGCCCTGAAAGCACCAGATTACCCTGCCTGTTGGGGGGGGGGGAGATGGCGTGGTCGCCGATGTAAAATACCGTTTCTTTGTAAAGAGAAAAACAAAGTCGAAAATACGAAACAATATTTCTATGAAACATTATTATTTGGAGATAACGGATGTTAGGGTCAGTACGAGTTCCCGAGTGCATGAGACGATATCGACATTGTTGGTCTAAAAATACCTGATCTGGATGTGGAGAAGAGGTAGCTGATTATCCAATCAGGATGAACCAAGGTGTGATGCTTTGGACAATGATTGGTTAGCTGGGACGCCCCGGCGTAGTCATACCCAGTCACACCCTTGAATACATAAGCTCGTGCAGAGCAGAGAGAATCAAAGAGATTTGTATTTTCTGAGAATTCTTTGTCAGAATTTGCAGAGAGTTTTGAACTTGTCTACTGCACTCGTTCGTTAACTGATAAGAAGCAAGAATCGGTTATTGAAGAAGGAAAAGCTGACTAAGGCTTGTTCATCGATTATAAAACCAGCAGAAATAGAAATCTTGCAAACGACATTTTATTTCTTTTATTTTGATTCTCATGTGAAAAACCGTACATATTTAATATTCTTATTTTTCTCTTTTGTGAATAGTTAATTCCATACGAAAACTACAACCAGCGTCGGTTATTATTATTGTTAATATTTAAAAGTGAACTAAAAAGAACAACCAATTTGCATGATCTTCCTTTTCAGAAGAGTAAAGAGGATAACAGAGATCATTCACGACTGTACCAAGCGTCAGATCAACCCTATCCTCGTGAGAGAGACTGGAGCTGCGTCGCAGAACTTTGGTGGGGGTCCTAACCACTTAGAAGTACATATCGTGTGCCTTGTCGTCAACTCTGTGTAGAAGACGTTATGTTAGTTCCAGTTCCCAGGATGTGCCTAAGACAAGTAACATTTCCCAAACACGCTTGAGACGGTGTATTGAGGCCCGCAACCGGGATCTGACCTACGGAAAACATCCAGACTAGACGAACTTCAAAATAAAAGATCTTGTAACTGCGTGGTCATTGCTGCCTTCTTCGTATTTCATCTAACCCGAGGAAGATCGGGCCGTCACAGGAGACGTTATAATTTGCGCGTTTACAATGAAAACGATATTTCATGCGTAAGAATGATAGTTCGTTCGACAACGCCCAAGAGCACACTATCTCTCAATCCCAACAAGAAGGTTCGTGCCGAAGAGGTTTTACCTAACGAACATTCTGGTTATGGAGGAGTCGCTGACGAGAATCATGGACAAGGGATACACTGCGGACTGTCTTCCTGGACTTTTCCAAAGCTTTCGACTCTGTAAATAATCATCTACTTCTCATCAAACCGGGCGTATGGGTTCGATCCGGATGTGGTGCAGTGGGTTAGCGCCTTCCTCGCTGACCGAACCTCCCGGGATCAAGTGATTTTCTGTCTTTCCGATATATGCAGTGCTACAAGTGGTCTGCCACAGGATTCAGACATTGGGCTCTGCTGTTTCTCATCTTCGTCAATGATTTGCTCGAAGTGATTTCTCAGCTGTCCCTCCTGTTTGTCGATGTCTTCAAAATGGTTGACCCCCGCAGCGACTATGAAGACTTCCGGCGTTGCCTCCATGAAGTCTGTAGATGGCTAATCAACTGGGACCTAAGTTTAAAGATTGCCAAGTGCAGTCACATGGGAATAGGCCGGCATCCCCAACTCCTCCATTCCCTTATGACTTCCACCCAGATGATTGGTTGCTAGTGTCCGTCAATCAAGTCAAGGATTTTGGAGTGATGGTGTATTTCACATATTCACCCTCTGAACACTGCATCACCGCTGCTAACAAAGCCAAGATTGTCCTATTCCTCATGCACCCCTCCTTTGGTCATCTCACTCCCTCCATCTTCCTTCCCCTCTACATCTCCCTGGTGCGCCCGATTCTCAAATACAATAGTCAGGCCATATCCCCCTATTATCTGAAGGACATCTGGCGTCTCGAACGGGGTTATGACCTCATCGGGTAACTGGTTCCACGGAGATGCCACTCAAACTGAGATGCTGCTTCGGAATCGTCGAAGGTAGACCCTTTTCGCGTGCCCATGAAGCAGGGCAGGGATGAAGAACAGGTCCCGGTCCAGGCCGCACCGTCCATGGAAGATGTTGTAGGCGAAGATTATGAACAATTCATCATGTGATAGGTTCATGCTGCAAAGAAAGTGTGTTCCCTCTATCGGGTTAGAAAACTACTCACCTGAGCGTATCTGGTGCATTTACAAGACCACCATTCATCCATGTATGGAGTGTGGTTGCCACATCTGGGCTGGTGCATCTATAACTAGCCTCTCCTTTTTGGATAGGATAAAAAAAAGAGTTTTCATACGTCTCACTTTGTCAACTAAGCTCCGACTACTGTCCCATCGCTGCAATGTTGCATTTCTTTGTCTGTTTTACAAATATTTTAGTGGAATGCGCTCTGATAAACTCGTTGCACTTGTGCCCCCCTTGACGTACATATCCCCGACAAACCCACTTTGCAACAAAATCTCATCCCTTCACTGTTGAAGTCCCTAAATGTCAGAAAGCTTTCTACTGCTATAGTTTCTTTCCTCGAACAGCTTGACTTACCTGCTACCTGTTTCCGTGATAGTACTGATACGCAAAAATTAAAATGTAATGTAAATCAACATCTTGTTAATCTTTTCTAGGCATGGTTCTAAATAGTAGCTCCTTACGTCAAAATAAAAACCCAAAGTAGAAATCGACTTCTAGTGATAGATTATTTCTAGTGATAGATTATTTCTAGTGATAGATTATTTCTAATGAGAGATTATTTCTTTTATCTACAACCATTTTTTCACAAAAAATACTTTTCCATGCCTTTCCCACTGCCATCATTTAAATGCTGCATACTTATACTTATTTTACAAGTATTTTATTAGAATACTAGCAGGGAGACACGACATTGTACGGGAAATGAATGAGGATAAACGAATTTTCTAATACTTTTAGTCATCGAAATCTGATAAATCGCACATTAGTCAATGAAATCGATTGATTGCTTGATTTTGTCTGGGACCCATCGCGGTGTATCAAGAGGAATATTTACATAATTCCTTATAGTGACTTAGTCCACAATGCATTATAGTATACATTGCACTGTAGAGAACTTACTGTCTATTTTATAAAATTATTTTATATAATAACTATACTAAAAGCTGTTGCCCAGGTCGCTGGGAAATGGTGGGATCCTTCTGCTGCTCCAGAAGATATTTCACTACTGATGCAATTCTCTATCTGTATAAAAGCCAAGTACGTCCAAGGATGGAGTACTGGTGCCACATCTGGGCTGGAGCTGCTAAAAACAGCCTAACATGCCTTGGCAGAGTACAAAATAGACTTCGTGGCTTAGAAGTCCATAGGGAACAAAAACACACACACACACACACACACAGTTCCTTTTATACAATAGCAGAGATTAAGAAAACAGTGTTTCAACATCGTGTGGAGTTCATTTTTTTTTGTATTTCTGCTTAAATATGTTACCAAATTAAAAATGAAAAAAGACGTGAAACTAAATCAAAAAATGAAAAACAAAAATAAAAAATAAATGCAAAATGGTTAACAAAAAGTACAAATAAAAAAAAAACAACGTAAAAGACAAAATTCTAAAAAGTCGCATTTTTTTCACGCGTGTAAATTTCATTTCCATTCGTGATTCACACCGGATGCCGCTTCCTGATTTTAGGCTCCAACAATGGACTTGTTGCGTAACGGAGAAATAAGTAAAATTCAGTTGTGAGTGACTATACAGAGTGAAACGATAAAAGTGTCGCCCTAGAAATGACGAAATGATTCCATTTCCGCTTGATAAAAAACGGTATTCTTTTTTGTTGCGGACCATCTACTAGATGGCCAGTTGTGTACAAATCCCAAGAACGATTGGTGCTTTCTATCATGTCTGAAAGTGACACAATGTTCAACGAGCGAGATCGGCGATGCGCCGCTGTACAACTCTTGCTCTGTACCGTTCCAATGTATGACAAAAGGACTATTGCCAGCACTCTCAAAATGTAAATCTGGACGGTTCAACGCTTGAGGACATGCCCAGGGTGATGAAAACAAAGTTTTCGGCCAGAGATGATCTTTGATGTGACTTCAAGTGAGGGCCATATCATATCACCCCACATCTTCGAAGTCGGCTTGAAAGTCAATACCAAAACGTACCTGGATGTGCTGAAGAGTGTGATGATCCCCTGGTGAAATCAGATGGGCGTTGGCCGAACCTGGGTGTGGCAGCAAACTCAGCCCACGTCCAAAGAGACTCAGGCTTAGCTTCAGAAGGCGTGCTATGACTTTGTACCCTTCTCTCATTGGTCCACCTACTCCCTCGACCTGAACGCGTTGAACTACTTCGTTTGATCATACATCGTGAACATCACCAACATGACCTCTCACAACACCAAAGCCATCCTGATCGCCACCATCCGCTGAGTATTCGCCGAGCTTCCACAGGTGCTTGTGTAAAAGGCATGCTCTCAGTTCCGTATCGAGGCGGTGATTGAGGCTGAAGGCGGCTACACTGAATAAATGCCAGTTCTACTGCTTAATGAATTCACCTGAATTGATTTTTTTCAGTAAAAGTTTTAAAATAAAGCTGTAGTGTTGTTTTCTTTAGGGCGAAACTTCTATCATTCAAATTTGTATTTTGGCGATTGAAGTTCAATTCGCACTGCGAGCATTACTAAGAATACAATTTACTAAGAATACAATTTACTAAGAATACAATTTACTAAGAATACACATTACTAAGAATACAATTTACTAAGAATACAATTTACTAAGAATACAATTTACTAAGAATACAATTTACTAAGAATACAAATTACTAAGAATACAATTTACTAAGAATACAATTTACTAAGAATACAATTTACTAAGAATACACATTACTAAGAATACAAATTTCTAAGAATACAAATTACTAGGAATACAAATTACTAAGAATACAAATTACTAAGAATACAAATTACTAGGAATACACATTACTAGGAATACAAATTACTAAGAATACACATTACTAAGAATACAAATTACTAAGAATACAATTTACTAGGAATACAAATTACTAAGAATACAAATTACTAAGAATACAAATTACTAAGAATACAAATTATTAAGAATACAATTTACTAAGAATACAAATTACTAAGAATACAAATTATTAAGAATAACAAATTATTAAGAATACAAATTACTAAGAATACACATTACTAAGAATATAAATTACTAAGAATACAAATTACTAGGAATACAAATTACTAGGAATACAAATTATTAAGAATACAAATTACTAAGAATACAAATTATTAAGAATACAAATTATTAAGAATACAAATTACTAAGAATACAAATTATTAAGAATACAAATTATTAAGAATACAAATTACTAAGAATACAAATTACTAGGAATACAAATTACTAAGAATACAAATTTACTAAGAATACAAATTACTAAGAATACAAATTATTAAGAATACAAATTATTAAGAATACAAATTACTAAGAATACAAATTATTAAGAATACAAATTATTAAGAATACAAATTACTAAGAATACACATTACTAAAAATACAAATTACTAAGAATACAAATTTACTTAGAATACAATTTACTAAGAATACAAATTACTAAGAATACAAATTACTAAGAATACAATTTACTAAGAATACAATTTACTAAGAATACAAATTACTAAGAATACAATTTACTAAGAATACAAATTACTAAGAATACAATTTACTAAGAATACAAATTACTAAGAATACAAATTATTAAGAATTCAAATTACTAAGAATACAATTTACTAAGAATACAAATTACTAAGAATACAATTTACTAAGAATACAAATTACTAAGAATACAAATTACTAAGAATACAATTTACTAAGAATACAATTTACTAAGAATACAAATTATTAAGAATACAATTTACTAAGAATACAAATTATTAAGAATACAATTTACTAAGAATACAAATTACTAAGAATACAAATTACTAAGAATACAAATTACTAAGAATACAATTTACTAAGAATACAAATTACTAAGAATACAAATTACTAAGAATACAATTTACTAAGAATACAAATTACTAAGAATACAATTTACTAAGAATACAAATTACTAAGAATACAAATTACTAAGAATACAACTTACTAAGAATACAAATTACTAAGAATACAATTTACTAAGAATACAATTTACTAAGAATACAAATTATTAAGAATACAATTTACTAAGAATACAATTTACTAAGAATACAACTTACTAAGAATACAAATTACTAAGAATACAATTTACTAAGAATACAATTTACTAAGAATACAAATTATTAAGAATACAATTTACTAAGAATACAATTTACTAAGAATACAATTGCATTCATGACTGACAGGACGAGAATATTCTACCCCTGTGTATCAAATAAAGGGTTCCGATCAAAATTTCGTGCAGACTCTCGAGTTCGACAGAAAAAATACGAGTTCGACAAGATACACCTGAAGAAGGTCAGAGGTTACATCGACTGAAAAGCTTTGAAAATAGCACTCGATGGGAACAGCAGTCCGAAGAATCAAAATAATAACAGGCATTATCAATTCTCATCTAAAAAATAGCGAAATAAAAATCTTTTCACCTTTAAATTAAAAATAAATTCTCAATCGGTTTGCTTTCATTTTCTTATTCGGACCATTTATATTCCTGGGCAACGCCTGATGCCTTTGTCAGGCATAATGATTACAGCAAAGAGTAAACAAAAGAGATTCGTCGATGACGCTGATTATTTTGTTGCTATTTTTCAATTGTTGATTAAGAGAATAGTGTTTCCTTATCGTGTAAAGTTCAATCGTTTTTGTCTTTAGGTGTTAACATGTTACCAAATTCCAAAGAAAAAAAAGGCGTAAAAATAGATTAAAAACACACAAAAATACACGTAAAAATAGATTAAAAACACACAAAAGAAAGCGAAATCATTAAAAAAGTAGAAAAAAACGGGGAAAAAGAGGAATTCTAAAAGTCGTCTTTTTTCCAGAACGGAATGAAATCAAGACTTAAAAAGAGATAATCGAACATTTGTCGTCAATTCCTGTCGCCAGATGGATCGCAATGATCTGAATGATCAGTAAGTGACTTGAAGATAATCAAACTCGAAAGAAGAGGCCGTGACTTGAAAAAAAAAAAAAAAACAACAACAAAAAACAAAAAACAAAAAAAACAAAACAAAAAACAAAAGCGAAACTACTCGTATATCTTCAAATCAGAATGTCATAAAGAAAAATAAAATAAAAAAAAAACACGGAGGGCAAATTGGCGACAGAAATGTTCGATTACCTAGGGGTGATGTAAGTGACAGTCTTGGATATTTCCCGTTTCAATTTTTGAACCTGATTCCGAATTGAGATATGAAATTTTGTTTCCTTCATTTTAGACACGAATGAGAAAGGAATTTTGCTGGAAAATCCCAATAAAACAAACCCCAAAACTTGTAACACACACACACCTTAACCCATCAGATATATATGTACTTCTGCACTTTGTGTGTATGTGTGTGTATTGTGTGCGTGTGTGTGCGAGTATGTGTGTGAATGTGTGTGTGTGTGTGTGAGCTCGGTCCACATAAACTTCGAATCGACTGAGTCGACTTTTTAAAAATTTTACACAAATTTACATTATGTGTTTGTGAGTTCTCTTCGATCGATTTTGAATTGAAATGGCCCCAATAAGTATTAGGAAATCGATAATTGAACAAATCTGATTAAAATGGAACAATCCGATTCTGACCCAAATTTCACAAACACATTTGAAAAGTTTATCACCACACAAAGTGTTTGATAACACAGGGGAACGTTAGAAATGAATGTTTCTGTTTAGAGCACAATTGAACCAGGATACTTAACTTTTGTATTTTAAAGTTTTATTCAAGCCATTATACCTAAAAATAAATTAATAAAATCAAAAGTAGATTCTCTACAGTGAAATGTAAATTACAATGTATTATTGACTAAGTCACTGTTAGGAGGCATATCAAACTTGCCCCAGGTGCACCGCGTTTTGTTCACAACTAGAGTATGCAAACAATCGATTTGGTTGAAAAGTCAGTGATTTCACCAACAATAAACGTATTGGAAATGTGAAACATTCGTTGATTCTCATTCCCTATTAGGCAACGTCGGGTCGTCTTTATATATATATATATATATATATATATATATATATATATATATATATATATATATATATATATATATATATATGTGTGTGTGTGTGTGTGTGTGTGTGTATAAATTCGTATTCTTGTCTGTTTGTTTGTTCACAATTTGATTAAGATATACAAAAGGTTCCTTATTTTACCCTTTCATTTATTTCTATATATAATTTCATTCTTGCAAACTAGGTACAATTAAGAGATCATGTCATTTGCATATTACATTTAAAAAATCGATTTTATTAAATAGCGGTATTTTAATTAATGTTTCTAGCAAGAGAATTTTTTAAATGTTCTATTTAAAATTGATTTTTTAATAAATTTTGAACAATAATTATATTGATAACATATTTAATTTATTTTGAATTATTATTCAAACATCGATTTAAAATTTTTTTTTAGAGTTATTTGCGCCTTAGAATCTTCCGAATATTTCATTTGTTTGTTGTTTTTAATATACTTTAAACATCTATACAGAAATCAGTAAATTTTTATGATATGACCCAGCGTCGTTTAATACCTAAAAAACTAAAGATCTACTGCCCCCCTTTTAATTCCACAATTGACACTTTTCTTTCTTTTTTCACGTTAATCTTATCGATTACAAACTTAAATTTCTAATTAGAAAAAAAGGTTAATTTCTCCGACGTGACCCAGCATCGTTTAAGACATAAAAAATTAGGACCTACTTGTTTTGAACCTAATACGTTTAAACAGCGTTTATAAATAATATGAAAGAAGAAATTTTGCAAAAAAAAAAAAAAAAAGAAAATTAACATTTTAAAACGGGGGATCACTTTTCTATATAAATTGAAGGTAAAATTGAGAACCCATTTTTGGCCACAAAGCGTTCAACGAGACATATCATCTCTATCATTTTTTCAAGTTAGGTGATCGAGGGGGTGGGGCAAAACATGATGAATACAGTTTTTTTGTGATGGGCGGGAATTGTATTTAAAACATAAAATGATGATAAATTTAATTAACTTTTATGACACAATTCTGTACTTTCACCTAACAATTTTATAAACAAAATGAACCCCAAAATCTGACAAATTAATGTTTTTTATTTGGGAGGGGGGATTACATTAGAAACATAAAATGACGAAAAATTAAATTTAATTGTTTTTGGAATTAATTTTTGGTAGATCTTCATTTTTTTAGGGGTTCTACCTACTTGGCTATTTATTTTTTTTTTTGCGATCGCAAGAGCATTCGCTGCTATTTTTATTGAAACAAAACGTAATGATTTACTTTTAATTATTTTTTAGGGGGAGGTTCTTTACAGTACTCAACACCCGGAGAATAGTTTTTCTATTTGTATCCATTCTGCCGAAATATCTAGTACAGAGGGTATCAGGTACTTCTTCCTTTTGGGGGCGATTAAATTTACATGTTTTTATCCGTTATTTTATTTTTAGATTTGTTGTGAGGGTATCCATGTTGCCCATGATGAAAATGATTAGTATAGCAGGTGTGTTCCAAACAAAACTTCATGTCAACCCAGACAACGCTGGGTACCCATGCCAGTATATATATATGTATGTGTGTGTGTGTATATGTGTGTGTGTAACGTTGCTGACTTAAAACAAGGATCTCTATCTTTTTCTCTCTCTCTCTTTCTCTCTCTGTCTGTCTCTCTCTCTATATATATATAGAGAGAGAGAGATAGATAGATAGATAGATATGAGGGTCGTCACAAAAGCGATGCTTGATATATTTTAACTAAACAAATTGAAGATCAACGAAAACAAGAATGCTACCATTAACACGGGTGACCTTTTGTGCTCCAGAATTTATATTTCTACATGGCCATCATCATTCTCACCGCACTTTTGTCAGCGCTAAACGAGAACCTTGATCAACAGTGACGCACATGAGGTTCTGGCGCAAGTCTTTGACAGTGTTAGCTTCCTTAGAGTCTCACGCCATCAATATCTGCCACAGAGAGAAAAAAACTTTAAACTTATGAATGCATAAGTTCAGTAATTATAACAATGCGATTTGCAATATTGTTTGATCTACTCAAACGAAATCAAAACTAGTATACATTACTTTTGGAACGTCTTCATCGTGAAGAAGACCTGATATTTTCATTGAAAACTTTGCTTTCGAATTAGCTGTATCGCCTGAAGAGGTCACTTGTTACTAGTAGTTAGCTGAGCGAAACATTCTCAACATATTACTGCTTATGCAAAAATAAAAAGGAGTATATATATATATATGTATATATATATATATATTTGTTTATTGTTATATAAACATGCTCACATCCTGCTGCTACAAATAGCCACTTGTTTCAATCAAACAACAGATATCATCAGGCAGCGACTTGACTATTCAAAAGTTCAATGAATAATGGATTTTTATTTTAGGTAGGAACTCTTTAAAAGTTGGAGTTAAAAAACTTAAAACACAGAACTTTAATTATAAGAAGTAAAGAGGGAGGGGGCAATTTAAATAAAGTTAAAAGATTATAATGGAGAGAGAGAGAGTGATTAAGAAGAGAAAAAAGAAATAGAGAAAGAAAATAGAAAGAGAAAAAATATATAGAGAAAAAATATACATATAATATGGAGAAGAAAAAGAAAAAAGATATAAATGGTTAATATAAAGAGAATAAGGACTAGAAGGGAAAAGAAAGAATGTTGAGATATAGTTAAAGAGATAAAGAAATAAAGTAAGAATTAATAGGAAGGGAATCTTAAAGAAGTTGCCAGTATATAAAAAAAGAAAAAGAAAGAAAATCTGCGTGTCAACCAATTTATGAACAATTATACAATTCAGTAATTAGACAACATTAATACAAATACAATCTAAGCGTTAGAAAGTTAACATGTCAAAAAAGACAGCGAATGTATCCAAACTGACATATTTATCATCTAACATACGTCCACGAGTAATATCAATGCAGTTCAAACATACGTCTACAATTAATTAAGCCCTTTATACTAAATGATATAAGTTTAAAGCTTTCGCGTTTTTATTAAATGAATATATAAGTAAAAGAAAAAATAATAATGAAAAAACAATATTAAAATTATTATTAATAATAATAATAATAGTAATAAAAATAAAATAATAATAATAATAATAATAATAATAATAATAATAAAAACAGAATAAAATTAATATTTATTATCTTTTTAATATAACATATTTAGCCATAAGAGGGGATTAAATAAATTAAATAGGACTAATAAATTATAAATAATAATCTACTAATATTTATGTATATAAAAAGAATACAATACATATATATATACCTACACATATACACACATACACACATACATATACACACACACATATATATACACATATATACACACATATATATACATATACATACATGCATATAAATAAAGGTGTAACTCTATACTATTAAGTTGAAAGTTTAAGCTAGTTAAATATAAATATAAAGTCATATTAAATCACAGATTAATACATTCAAGACGGTATTACTAAAAACATAGATACAAGTACACTTACATATAAATATATAAATATATTCAGGCAAAAGAAAGTAGTTAAATAGTAAAACACATATGTATATACCCACAGAGAACCAACATACATACAAATATACATATATATATATAATTTTATGCATACACATACATACAAAACAATACACAAACATATGCACACAGTCATATACTAATATACAACAACGCACAAACAAACATATATACGCACACATAAATATGTATAATTCACATGAACCATATACATAGAAATACATATGAATACAAATTATTTGGCCAGAGTACAGATAGATGCATACACACATAAAAGCATACAAATGGACTGAATAAACACCACCAGGGGAGCACACAACAAAGGAGGGTATAGAAATGTATAAATCTAAGTACACACGGTCATAAAATAAACACGTAGACACATACATATACACATAGACACACAGGTATATAAGATAGGGGAAATAAAGAATAAAATCAGGCGAGGAGAAAGTATATTAATAGTATTTTAATAAATTATAGAAATCAGTGACAATTTTAAATTTGTATAAATTTTATATCTAAACTAAATTACTTAAAAGATGGTTTTTATAATGTTTGCAATTAATTGAATTTTCGTGCTTCTTATTTAATAATTTTTCTCTTTCTCTAAAAGTAAGTATAAATAATTTCTCATAAAGACATAGGTAGCAAGGTGAGTTTAAAGATGAACAGGTTTTAGCTTTCTTTAAAATTTTCCAATTTACTATTGGGGAGTAACCTTGCTCTACTAGTTCATAGTAATATTTAGACAAGGAAGTTCTATTTTTGTACTCATTATTTTCAAAAGAGCACTTGTGACCGGTAAATCTTTCTTTAAAATTGTTATTTGTCATTCCTATGTAATATTTTTTTTCCATAAGATTTTCCTTAGTAGAAATAGTTGCTTGGTACACTACAGAAGTAATTTGACAATTTCCTTTAAGAGGGCATTTTGATTTAATTCTACAGTTACACCCTTCGGTAGCAATGGGTGTGCTATTTTTGTTTAATATTTTGTTATTATGTTTTTTAATTATTTTTTCAAGGTTTTCATTACAGCTATAACTAAGTTTTATTGTATTTTTATTGAAAATTTTATGTAGTATGTTACTAATAGGGAAGTGCTTTTTAATTAAGATTAATTAAGATTAAGAATTTCATTCCTAGATTTGTTTTAAGTTTCAGATTAAAAGGGGGATTGTACCACAGGATTTTTCTCTTACGGTTTCTATTTTTATTTGTGTTTGGGTGTGTTGGTTCTATGAACTCAATTTGCGTGTTTTTGTAACCACTATCCTTAAGGGCCCTGTTATAGAAATATTTATGTTTATTAAATGTTTCAAGATTGGAAGAATTGTCACTGATTCTGATATAATATCCACCTTTAATTTTATTCTACGGAATTCATTTAAGATAATCTTTTTGGTTCTTTCACATTTAGGGCCGTTGGATTAGAGCAAGGTTACTCCCCAATAGTAAATAGGAAAATTTTAAAGAAAGCTAAAACCTGTTCATCTTTAAACTCACCTTGCTACCTATGTCTTTATGAGAAATTATTTATACTTACTTTTAGAGAAAGAGATAAATTATTAAATAAGAAGCACGAAAACTCAATTAATTGCAAACATTATAAAAACCATCTTTTAAGTAATTTAGTTTAGATATAAAATTTATACAAATTTAAAATTGTCACTGATTTCTATAATTTATTAAAATGCTATTAATATACTTTCTCCTCGCCTGATTTCATTCTTTATTTCCCCTATCTTATATACCTGTGTGTCTATGTGTATATGTATGTGTCTACGTGTATATTTTATGACCGTCTGTACTTAGATTTATACATTTCTATACCCTCCTTTGTTGTGTGCTCCCCTGGTGGTGTTTATTCAGTCCATTTGTATGCTTTTATGTGTGTATGCATCTATCTGTACTCTGGCCAAATAATTTGTATTCATATGTATTTCTATGTATATGGTTTATGTGAATTATACATATTTATTTGTGCGTATATATATATGTGCGTGTGCGTTGTTGTATATTAGTATATGATTGTGTGCATATGTTTGTGTATTGTTTTGTATGTATGTGTATACATAAAATTATATATATATGTATATTTGTATGTATGTTGGTTCTCTGTGGGTATATACATATGTATTTTACTATTTAACTACTTTCTTTTGCCTGAATATATTTATATATTTATATGTAAGTGTACTTGTATCTATGTTTTTAGTAATACCGTCTTGAATGTATTAATCTGTGATTTAATATGACTTTATATTTATATTTAACTAGCTTAAACTTTCAACTTAATGGTATAGAGTTACACCTTTATTTATATGCATGTATGTATATGTATATATATGTGTGTATATATGTATATATATATGTGTGTGCGTATATGTATGTGTGTATGTGTGTATATGTGTAGGTATATATATATGTATTGTATTCTTTTTATATACATAAATATTAGTAGATTATTATTTATAATTTATTAGTCCTATTTAATTTATTTAATCCCCTCTTATGGCTAAATATGTTATATTAAAAAGATAATAAATATTAATTTTATTCTGTTTTTATTATTATTATTATTATTATTATTATTATTATTATTTTATTTTTATTACTATTATTATTATTAATAATAATAATTTTAATATTGTTTTTTCATTATTATTTTTTCTTTTACTTATATATTCATTTAATAAAAACGCGAAAGCTTTAAACTTATATCATTTTGTATAAAGGGCTTAATTAATTGTAGACGTATGTTTGAACTGCATTGATATTACTCGTGGACGTATGTTAGATGATAAATATGTCAGTTTGGATACATTCGCTGTCTTTTTTGACATGTTAACTTTCTAACGCTTAGATTGTATTTGTATTAATGTTGTCTAATTACTGAATTGTATAATTGTTCATAAATTGGTTGACACGCAGATTTTCTTTCTTTTTCTTTTTTTATATACTGGCAACTTCTTTAAGATTCCCTTCCTATTAATTCTTACTTTATTTCTTTATCTCTTTAACTATATCTCAACATTCTTTCTTTTCCCTTCTAGTCCTTATTCTCTTTATAATAACCATTTATATCTTTTTTCTTTTTCTTCTCCATATTATATGTATATATTTTTCTCTATATATTTTTTCTTTCTCTATTTTCTTTCTCTATTTCTTTTTTCTCTTCTTAATCACTCTCTCTCCATTATAATCTTTTAACTTTATTTAAATTGCCCCCTCCCTCTTTACTTCTTATAATTAAAGTTCTGTGTTTTAAGTTTTTTAACTTCAACTTTTAAAGAGTTCCTACCTAAAATAAAAATCCATTATTCATTGAACTTTTGAATAGTCAAGTCGCTGCCTGATGATATCTGTTGTTTGATTGAAACAAGTGGCTATTTGTAGCAGCAGGATGTGAGCATGTTTATATAACAATAAACAAATATTATCAGCTCTTTTTATTGAGCACTATCTAACAACCTCGTTGAATTCATTAGTCCATTACTTTTGAATAAAAAAAACTGATTATATATATATATATATATACATATATATATATATATTTATATATATGTATATATATATACTCGGGTTTTTTTATTCAAAATAATGGACTAATGAATTCAACGAGGTTGTTAGATAGTGCTCAATAAAAAGAGCTGATAATACTTGTTTATTGTTATATAAACATGCTCACATCCTGCTGCTACAAATAGCCACTTGTTTCAATCAAACAACAGATATCATCAGGCAGCGACTTGACTATTCAAAAGTTCAATGAATAATCATTGAACTTTATTCATTGAACTCTTGAATAGTCAAGTCACTGCCTGATGATATCTGTTGTTTGATTGAAACAAGTGGCTATTTGTAACGGCAGGATGTGAGCATGTTTATATAACAATAAACAAGTATATATATATATACATATATATATATATATATATATATATATATGGAGATAGAGAGAGAGAGAGAGAGAGAGAGAGAGAGCATATTGCCCTGTAATTACATTGAGTTTCTAAAAAAAAAGTATTGGTATATATTATAAGAGAATATATTTCTCTCTCTCTCTTTCTCTCTCTTTCTCTCTCTCTCTATATATATATATATATATATATTAATATATTATAATATATCTCTTCAATACGGAGCAGTGTACAAATGAGGAGACTGAATGGTTCAAAACAGCAATTGAAGCACATGTTCTCCCACGGAAATTCTATAGCACCCCCCCACCCGCTCTTTCACCACTCGTTAACTTCTACATTCACTCACAGATTTATCCAGCATAACTCCAGTATAAATAGACACACGTATACAAAAGGCAGAAATAACCGTAAGAGTGAAATAACCGCAGCCAAGAGAAGTTATACCGCAATAAGCAGAAAACGGATTGTGTCTCAGAAATTAGGGTCCCGCCATTACAGGAAAATGCATCACAATATAGTAAATAATATGCAATCAATAATTTTCCTACTATCCGACAAACATGAGGTTGTTTGCACGGCAACCGAGAAAGTAAATGTTTGCTGGACCGTTCGCCTCCAACAGACCACTTCTTTCCAAATTTACTTTGCTGATAGACGCCACACTATCATCTGAAAATCACTCTTTCTCATGTTCATGATACCATAAAAAACTTACACCTTCTAAAGCGTGTTGAGGTGATCCCATTACTTGCTCTGCTATTAAAAAATCTACCACTGTAGTTGATCTAGTTCTTTCATAACTCTTTAACAAATAAATTATCGCATCTTGCTTTCCTGGCTGATAAAAATTTACTTTTGTGGAATCACTTCATAAAATGTACTGCGTTAAGAATTCTTGCACACAATTTTCCGTTTTCACACGGGATGACACTCTGCTCTCCGTCTGCAAGCTTCTACAATTCAAAACTTCTACAGATTTGTTACCTTCCGGAAACTCTGCTCTTCATCTTCATCTTCAAGTTTTTGCCATTGTTTGTGGATTGAGACAGCCATTTTGTTTGGAACAACATTGTCTAGTGTCTTGCGATGTACTTATAACTTCTAACCTGACAGGGATGACGAAACAAGGGCATGCTACATCCGTGGATTAAAGAAAATGCTTCGCTTGAAATTTTATTCAGATTCGACGGAAAAATTACGGAGTTTGAGAGAAAAAATTTGGAGTTTGTTAAGATACACCTGAACAAAGTCAGAGGTTACATCAATCGAAGCATTGTACGAATAACAAACGATGTTAGAACAATAGCCCGAAAAATCCAAATAATACGAAGTAATGGAGCAAATAACAAAACATAAATACATACAAGAGGTAGTCATTAGTGATGGGACGATTTATATATTTTTCTGATTCCAATACAATTACTGATTCTGTTCTAAATTACAGATTCCGAATCAATTACCTATTCCGATTCTTTAAAAAAATTAACTATAGAGTTATATGGGGGAGTTATTGCAAAAACCATGGAATATGCACTTCTTTAGTTTTACTGGTAGTTTAAAATCAATAAATATTTATCATTTTATTATTAATACGAGTCATGAATAATTAAGTTTTAACCAAAAACAAACAAATAAGAAACAATGAAAAAGAATCGTTTTTGGCATCGAATAATAGGCACAAATTTTTGCGATTCCGATACCAATTCCGATATCCTAAAATGTTCCGATGTTTTCGACTCCTGATTCCGATTCCGATGAATTGTCTCAGCACTAGTAGTCATAGCATAGCTGGTCCAACAGCAGAAGGTAACACGTTTTCGAACTAGAATTCCGCCAGCTATTCGAATAGAAGGCAACTGATAAAACTAATTTACATGGATACCACAGATACTCATACGCTAACAAAATACCACAACACATACATACACTTGTACAGAATATGTCCCTTTTCTGAATTATACGAAAAAACAAAAAAATTAAACGTTTTGAACTTTCATATTTTGTAACTCTCAAAATATATAATTATCTTGTGTTGCAATAATAGTTTTATAGTTTTCATTGTTTACCTTGAATTGTTAGTTTGAGTAGTACTACTCTAAAAAGTAAGTGCATCATATCTCTTCACTGTAGCATTGTTCACGCTACAAGTGTTCAAGTTTTCTGGTTTACTATAGACTCTCTTTTGTTGATATACTTCCTTCTTACCGCCGTTTTTCGTGGCTTTTCATGTAGAAAAATGACACAAAAAACTTTCGCTGAAAGTCTTTTTCAGTGGTTTATTTGGAGAGAACGAGAGTAATGTTATATTTTTATTTACTTCCTATCTATCACTTTCGAAAGTACAGAAATGAGTAATGCAGACGAACAGACATTTAAGTAACCTTCGTTTCAGATTATTCTACATTATTGACCATGTCTCGTTTGCATGGCTTCTCGAGAGAGCCTGATCTGAAAACCTTCGTTTTCTCTCGCTTAAAAAAAGTGACGCTATTTGTTATTCTACATCGTTCTTCTTTTTTTGGTTAAGGCATTTTACCTCTGCCGTTTGCCTAAACTTTACGCCAGCTGTATCTGGAAATTGCTCATATTTGCAAATTAAGGTTGCCATGATATGCACTAATGTGGTCCTTGTCAACGTAGTGCCCATAATATGTAACAATGGTACAAATGTATCTTTGCTCCTTACCATCTCTAAATAAATATTCATAAATTGATATTCATAAATGACCTCCCCGACAACATTGCCTCTGAGATGGGTATATATGCTGATGACACTACACTCTATGGCAGACACGACAGGAAGACGAATGAACACATTTCTAAAGAAATGGCAGAAACACTAGAGGAAGACCTCCAATCTGTAGTGGAATGGGGACAAAAGTGGTTGGTCGCGTTCAATGCTACCAAGACTAAACTAGTTTCATTCAATAATTACAAGAAACCCTCTCTACCACCCATAGCAATGGCCAACGACTCTTTATCTGAGAGTCCATCTTTCAAACTCCTTGGCCTAACGTTCACAGGAAACATGAGTTGGAACAATTACATTGAAGGCATTGCCAGGGCCGCTGCAAGAAAGGTAGACTCTCTCTACCGTGCTAGAAAACTACTAACACCCGAAAGTATCCTGTACCTCTATAAGGCCACCATTCGCCCATGTATGGAGTATTGCTGCCACATCTGGGCTGGTGCATCTGCTACTAGTCTCTCGCTCCTTGACAAGGTTCAAAAGAGAGTCGCAAACCTGATAGGCCCTGAACTGGCATCTAAGCTTCAGCCTCTGTCCCATCGACGAAATGTTGCATCCCTCTGCCTTTTCTACAAGTATTTTAGTGGTGAATGCTCTGACGAACTGCAATCACTTGTGCCCCCACGACGCGAGCACCCTCGACAAACCCGACAGGCTACTAGATCCCACCCCCACACTGTAGAGATCCCTAGATGTAAAAGATCTTTTTACTCCAATAGTTTCTTCCCAAGAACCGCAAGACTCTGGAATTCCATTCCAGGTCCCTGCTTCCCCAACAGTACTGACGTGCAGAAGTTCAAGTGTAACGTGAACCGACACCTTGCTGCCCAAATCCCTACATAGTACCCCAGTAGTTGTTGCCCCTGATAGTAGCCCCCTACACCAAAGTGGCAATTTGCCTTGTTTGGGGTGAAAATGTAATAAAAAAAAAACAAAAAAAAACAGTAAGATACTTTAAAATAAAACCTAGCCAGTCTATGAGAAAGAGGAGGCGGAAAAGGAGGATATTTCGGAAAATAGTACCTCGTTTAGGAATATTATTGTCACATGACACCTATCGGAAAGCTGTAAAATAATCTGTAATATGAATTGTGTCCTCATTTGCCAAATAGCCTTGTGAATCATAGTGGAGTTAAAAGTTGCCTCCAGTTAAAAATACATTTATGCTGGGATTGAACAGTTTAAGGGGGATTTTGTGTGTGTTTTTAAGGTTTGATTTAATAATTATGAACAAAACTCATGTTTCTGAAATGTTTTAATGGGGATTGATAATTCGTATTATTATTGTGAGTCTACTGCTCTCATCCTAAGTTTGATTCGCACAACATTTCGATCCATGTAACCTCCGACTTTCTTCAGGTTTATCTTGCTGGACTCAGCAATCGTTCAGTTGAACTTTCGAATCTGCAAGAAATTTCGAACTAAATTTTTACTTAATCTCGTCCCGTCAGCCATGGTTGGGTAAAAATCCTAAGAATTTTCTTTTGTTTTTTTGAGTGTCGTCCGCACTGAGGATTGGACCTTCAACATCCACAAAAATGTAACAGGCAACTGGATTTTTCCAAATATTTACATTATCTGGACAATTCTAGCAAAAAATTTTTGGAGTCTTAAACCTATTATTATTTTCATGGATACGTTGTACGAATAATACTTAAGATGAGTACAGGACGCCAAATACGCCAACGTAAATTGAATATTTAATTAAAAAAAAACTTACCGACACAACGTTTTAGTTGTTTAATCGTCTAGTGTTTTTTTTTTTTACATAGTGGTCACCACTTATCAAGGCCCGGAAGCCACTCACGGATAAGGGTCATTGCAATTACATTACGTTAGTGTGGAGATTTGATGAAGTGTTTACTTAAGGGGGCGGTTCATTAGGAATTTGTTAACGTTGGACTTGAAGACATCCAAGTTGTTGTCAGGTGGGAAGCAGGCAGACGGAACAGAGTTCCACAGGCGTGCAGTTCTAAGAAAGAAGCTTTGTTCATGGAATCCGCGTTTTGATTTAGACACAGTTAAAGAGTGGGGGAAATTTTTCACAGTGGATTCGGCTAGACGGGTGTTTTTCGTGAAAGTTTGGCGAGGGGGGGGACCAGAGATTGGAGTTCAGACGAGCACCTGCCATGGAAATAACGATAAAACAAAGAAAGGATATACGAGAAAGGAGAAAGGCATCCCTTTAAAAATCCTTCCATCTACTATCCTCGGTGTTTCATACACATCGCCCCTTGGTCCCCGTTTTGCGCATATCTTAGCGGAATTTAGTTTCCAACTGAGAGGTCAAGGGTCGATGGGCAGAAACTAGGAGCCATATTGTCTACCCTTCGTCAGCTCTTTTCAAGGCGATTTTATTTCGTTTATTTTATTTTCAATCCATCGAACAAATGCAGCCGACATTCGACGGTAATAATTGACGGCTTTGATTTTTTCTGCCTTCAAATGATTCAAACCAAATAACAATCTTTCTGTAAAGTTACAGTCGAACGATTTCCCCTGTCTCTCTCTATTTAGGGTTGAACGCTTTACCCGTTTTGTTTATCGTCGTCTTCGTTTTTCGTCCTTTCATCATTATTAAATCTGACTAGCAAGGAGACCCACTGTTCCACGGGATTTAATGAGGATCAACGAATGCTTCACTCTCCCATATTTTATTGTCATCGAAATCGGTGAAATCGCTTATTTTTCAATCAAATGAATTAATCGCCTGCTCTACTGTTAGTGAACCACTGCGTTGCACTAGAAGGGAGCTTTACATGACTCGACTTCCGCAATGATTTAGTCTACAATACGACGTAGACGTAGTTTACATTGCACTGTAGAGAACCTACTGTTGATTTTACAAAATTATTTTTATAAAATTCTTTTTATATATAATGGTTTGAATTAAAGCTTAAAATGCAAATGTAATGTGTCACGGTTGATTTGTGCTCTAAACAGAAACATTCATTTCTTACGTGACCATGAAAAGAACACTTAATAGATTTAGTTTTATTCACATTAATTCAGTCTGTGACACATTGGAACATTTTTTAATTACATTTTCACTCCACACAATGCACATTGCCACTTTGATGTAGGGGCCTACTATCAGGGACCTAAGTTGTAAGGTACTATGTAGGGCGTTTAGCAGCAAGATATCTGTTCACATTACACTTGAACTTCTGCATGTCAGTACAGTTGGGGAAGCAGGAAACCGGAAGAGAATTCCAAAGTCTTGCAGTTCTGGGGGAAGAAGCTATTAGAGTAAAAGGCTTTCTTACATCTAGGGATCTCAACTGTGTAGGGGTGGGACTTTGCTGCTTGTCGGGTTTGTCGGGGTTTTTTTCGTCGAGGGGCTACAAGGACTTGTAGTTTTTCAGAGCATTCACCATTAAAATACTTGTAAAATAGGCAGAGGGATGCAACATTTCGTTTTAGGAATAATGGAAGACGTAATTACAGCAAGACAAAACATATTTTCGTCCATTTTTTTTTATTTAAGAATAGTAAAACCAAATAAAAACAGTAGAACACAAGAACAATTTTATTATCATTGTGGATGGGTATGTGATATCCTATCAAATACCAGAAAACTATACGCTATCCCATGCATTAGAACCGAGATCTTATTTTTAGCTTTTAATCGTCCCTTTAAGACAACTATTTCTATCTCTCTTGCACTTGTACCAGTACGTAATACGTTTACAGATATTGTTGTGGAGACGCCTACTAATTAACATAGGCGGGTGAGTGAGATATATAAAGGTATCAATCACCAACGACCGTCAAATAGGCAAGACGCTTATGCTGCCTCCAGTAAGACATGCAACACGCCACCTACCGGAGTATCTCCAACTCGAGTATATTTGAAGACATGTAAATATGTATATAACTTTTCTTCCTAATATATTATTGTATACCTTTACTTTCGTGTTCTTGTTAATTATTTGGGCAGACACAACAGAAATCTTCCCACGGTGCGGACAAACTAAATTACTCTCCTCAGCAAACGACTGTAACACAACTGAAGACATTTAGTGTTTTTAAAGAATCCCTTTTTCTTTGTTTGTCAATAAATTTTAATCTAATCTATAAAAGGCTATATGCCTGTTTGACTGTCTCCATATTTTTAAACTCTATTGCTCCCGAAACTAAAGTCGCAGCGCGGTGATAGGGTCCTAAAATGATTGGATTTTTTATGAACTGTTTTTTTTATGAATCTTCAGCCGGTTAAAATAGTTTTAAGGGTTCAAAAATTAATTAGATAGAAAGAAATCGTTATACATTTTGTAAATTAATCTTATTTTTATTTTTAATCATTTTATATGCGTGTTACTTTAATGATAGAGATATTCCTAAGATTCCTATTTCTCTTGATTTCGTAAATAAAACCTTGGTATTTTGTTATATTTTCTATTCTCGGCTGTGTTAAACCTAACACCACTAGGGACACGGGTTATATTGTATCCCCAAAAGGGAGTTTATGTGAGGTTTAATCATCTTAAACTCAAATAGGTAACAAATCGAAAAGGGTATGTTTAGTCTAATCATGTTGAGGGTGTATAAACTCGACATGTGTGTATTTGTAAGGATCCAAATCCGTGGTGTGTGTGTGTGTGTGTGTGTTGACGTTGTGTCACGTGGCCTAACTAAATGTATGCGGTTCTTCACGATTTAGACCATATGTGGTTTTATCTATATCTATATATGTAACAGTCTATTTCTTAGTGTTTTTGCTGTGCGTTTGTGTCAAAAATATATTGTACGACATATCTTTTAAACTGCTGTTTGTCGCTTGTCTTTTGGCTCTACCTGGGGATGCCATCCGTCCTTGGCGGAGCTGTAATCTGCTAACAAAGACATTTCAAACGACCCAAGACGATGATTGGTTTTATATGAAGGTTTTATTTCAATTCGCATGTTTTGTTATGCAGAAGAATGGAGAGTGAATATCTAGACTGGGTTTCTCCTAGTCTCCATTTTGAGGCACGTCACAAGCCTCTCAGGGATAAGGACCCCACTTAACCCCTCTGCTCTCTTCAACGTCCGACATTCAACTGCAAACTATGTTTGTCAAACCGGAACATGTGACATGCGACATGTCAACTTCCGACTACCGAGCTTGATGTGTCTATCAAAACAATGACACTTCAACTCCCTGAGTTTACTTCACCCATTAGCTAATAATTACATAAACATATAGATAGACAGATATACAGATCGACAGATAATTAAAACTGTTAACCCTGCTATTATCTAACACACTAACGTCTGCTAAGTTTTCTTCTTTTTCCTTTTTGTTCGATATCATTATGTCAGGTTTTATAAATCTGTTTTCTTGGTATTTGCCTGTAAGATTTGCATAAACAAAGAGAATGGTGCCAGATTTAACTGTTGCTTCATTTTATATTCAACTTAATGCAGATAGTCCAGTACAGATATAAGGTTGAATAGAGAGTTCTTGCGGAACTTTTAATTTTAAATTCACATGTTTTTTCAAATAAATTTTTGTCATAATTCCTTTACTTTATATATCATTTAAAAGAGCGTTTTTCGTCCTAACCAATCGTTTCAATTACAATCGTTTTAAAACAATTGCCTTCTTTTCAGAACGTTGAATACAAGATGGAAAAAAGCAAACTCGCACAATTTTCTTATTTCAATTCAAGCTAGGCCAAAGAGCTGCTGAAACAGGTCGCGATATCAATAAAGCTTTTGACTCAGGAACCACAACTGAACACACAGAACAATGGTGGTTTAAGAAATTTCATGGCGGAAACGAGAGTCTTGAAGGTAAGGAGGCATATTAGTTGACCATTGGATATTGACAAGGATCAGTTAAGAGGCTTAGTCGAAGCTAATCTACGGACAACTATTCGAGAACTTGCTTCTGAATTAGACGTAACGTATACGACGATTTACAACCACTTGAAAGAGATTAGAACGGCAAAAATTTGATAAATGGGTGTCTCACGAATTGAACAACAACTAAAAGAAACGCCGTTATGAAATGCCATCTTCACGTTTACGCAATATGAACGACTGGTTTCTCCACTGGGTTATGACTTGGGATGAAAAGTATGCTCTAGACGACAACAAGCGACACTCAGCTCAGTGGTTAGACGCCGACAGAGCTGTACGACACTTCCCGAAGTCAGAGTTGCACCAGTTTGGTGATCTGCAACCGGTATCATTCATTACAAATTTTTGAATGCGGGCGAAACCATTATGGCGGAGAAGTACTGTCAACAAATGGAGTAAATGCATCAGAAACTTCGACAACAACACCCAGCATTAGTCAAGAGAAAACGCACAATCTTTTCCACGATAATGCTCGACCGCACGTTGTTAAACTGACCCTACAGAAGTTTGACCAGTCTTTTTTAATTTTTTAAAAATTTTCTGATGATCTTTTCTGTCTTATAGATAAAAAAGAATAATTTTTACAGAAAATATTTTACTTTACACCGGTCAAAGGAAATAAAATTTCAGCAAATCATTTCTTCTTAAAAAAAACAAACGATTTATTATAATCTGGAGATATAAATTGGTGGTAGAGCATTCGACAACAGATCGAATTATCACCTGTTCAAGCTTAGGTGTACCTCACCATTTTATTTTATTTTCTTCTTATTAATAAGTTCAATCTACGGAAAAGACGTACCATTTAAAATCGCCGCAAATCATTTCTTCGTTTACATATTTTAAAACTTTACGTTAATCAGAAGTAACGTTTCCAGGTTATAAAGCGTCAAGCCAAAATATCAGTTAAGTTATATGGTAAACAAACACAGACGAAATTTGATGAATTACATTATCAGTATAATTATTATTATTTTTCTTTTGCCAATTAGTCAACCAGGCAAATTATTCCTTGTAAGTGGGTTGATTTTTTTAATAATACATACGCAATCTACATAAATATGAATACCATGTTTAAATGCAACCGGAAAACGCCGTGCTGCCAGCTAGTATAGATTAAAGTAATAAAAAGTCTAAGAGAGTTTGATATAAGATCGGTAAAGAATTTTCCAATAACAAGTGAAAATTAAATACTTAACTCTATTAATCTTTATAAATTCCTAAATTTTAGCTCGGACGGATACCATTATTCTTAGTTCGCTGCAGCATTTAAAAATATTAATACCAAATTTCAGCCGGATTGGCCCAGTAGCTTCATAGAAAAAAAGTGGATCGGTCAGTCAAATTTAGAGAGAAATAAAGAGGAATATAATACAGATTCTTAATCAAATGGCGTTTCGCAGTTGGGCGATTCCACCGTTCCAAGGGGGTAAAGTGGCAGCGCCAACTTGTCGAATCTTTATTGAGAAAGAGCGAAATAAATGAAGAGGCCTTTGTAAAGTTGGTTAATAGATCATCGAGAGATCATCTCGGAAAAGTTTACAAAGGAGTAAAAGATGAAGATTAATATGGAGAAGAAGGTGAAGATGATGGAGATGATGAAGAAGATGAAGAAGACAAGCTGCGGCAATTCTCCTTGGTTCAATTCGATTTTCAATGTCCACTTTACAGCGGCGACTATTTCGTTTCTATCTCGGTCTGAAGCCATTGGGCAGCGTCAAGAAATAATTAGGTAGCCATGGATCTCTCCAACAGAAAACACTTTCGCCGCCGAAAGTCGCTCTCGGCCTCTTTTGTAGAACCTGTGTTTTCATTCATTTCGAAAGATGCCAGCAAAATGGCGGTAAATAGGGATAATACGATCTTTTGTCGGTCGCGAAGAAGCCATACTTTCATAAACATGTTGGTGAAGACGGCGCACGGAAAGAAGTATACCAATGGAGAAGAGAAGAAAGCGAAGAATGATAACTATATTTAAGTATTACTAATAACATTACTAATAATATTACTAATAGTACCATTATAATAAAAATAAGATCTAAGCAGAAAAAGTAATGTTATGGCAACAATTTAAGCGGAAGAATTAAGAACAACTGAAAGAATTAGAGATTACGATTGAGGATAATTAAAAAGTAAACGAAAATAAATAAATAAAGATAATAATGATGATAATAATGATGATGATGATGATGATGATGACGACAACAACAACAACAACAATAATAATACTAATAATAATAATAACTATATAGTATATTAAAAATATGGGAGTCTGATACATTCATTAATCATCATTCAATCCCGGACAACCTTGGGTCTCCCTGCTAGCAGTAAGTTAAGAGGAAGAAAACAGAATCTCAAGAAATCTGATAAATCCGGATACAGAAAAGTTTAAAGGCGTTTTTATAATTGACAAGCAAAATTGCGTTCGTTTTCGCCGAATATCCAATACATCTACCGCACCTCCTGTCTCACTCTGCATCCAAGCTGGACCTAATCAATTTAGGATAAAAAAAAACACACGCACGTAAAAACGAACAAGCTACTTTTTTAAGATGCGTCCAGTTTAAACTGTACACTTAATAGACAAAACCACAACTTTCAAACTGAAACGTGACAAACCACCGATCGATAAACCAATGCGAAGTCGAATCTAAAGCGAGAGATTCTATAAGTCTCAGATTAGAATGAGTTTCGATGACTGCCGGGACTCATAAGTTAACGCCTATGAACCAGGATTTACAAGTTTTTCAAGTGTTGTTTTCAGAATAAAATTAGCCAATTTCCGAAGAAGTACCAAAACGAGTCAAACTTCTATTTGTTGTTTTTGTTTTATACTATCTATCTATCTATCTATCTATCTATCTATCTATCTATCTATCTATCTATATATATATCTATCTATCAATCTATCTATCTGTCTGACTGTCTGTTTATATATATATATATCTACAAGTTAGCATAGAGGGATTAATTATATTTCAATATATACGGGTGGAAATCAAGAAGGAATGAATTAGAGTGGAGGTTGTTATTTAAATGCTATAAATGGCAACGTTATCTGTGTGTGTTTTTTTAAATTATCACTTTAATAGGTCATAAATGTCGAAAAATGGTAGGATGGTAAAAGTACCAGACTGTAGTTTAATAGGCGGAAAAATACTTAGAAATCTGTTTAAATAAAATGAAGGCTAATTTTTAGGGGGTTTGAAACATAATGCTGTGGCCAAAGCGCAGTGATTTATAAGCTGCTTAAAATTGGAAAAGAGACGTTCAGGCGTAGCAATGATTATGCACATATATTAGGGTGATAAGTAAAATATATAATTTGATGAATTTACATTAATTTATAATTAAGGTTAATAGGTTATATCAGGGTAAGTCAATTAACGTTAAGATATTGAACTATTAAATTATAATCATCCAGGTTTATATATAGAGAATGTGTGTGGAATTAAGGACGTGCATAGGATTGGAGAGGTGAGAGTAACGTGGATTATAATTATAGGTAAGGTAAGGGCAAACTTAAATATGGCTGACTTAGTTTGGTCGAATATTAGATTAGGTAGTTAGGAGGGTTATAATTAAGTTGAATATAAGTTGTCAGGGGACATTATTAGTTGTATAGGAGAATCAGAGACAGATTAAGGTGAATCCTTGTTTGGAGGTAACGTATTGATAGAGTTAATACAGTTTCCACACATACGTTTTTTGTGCTTACAATCGGCAATAATTTCATTATTAAAGTTTATGACACTGAGTCTTCTAGATGTTGTAATGATAGCCGTGGGCTCAACGTTATATTCATGTCATAACTGTGATCCTGAATGATAAGACTTAGATTTCGTAAGTATGGGCCATGTTAAGTAGTAATTGGTGTTACTAGTATTCAGGTTTTTATTAGGGAAGATTGTCAAGTTTTTCATTTGAAAGTGTTCCTAGCAAAAAAGTAGATGTAATAAGAAATGCCTATTTTAATCGAGGAAGTTGATGATCGAATGTAAGTGTGTATTATAAGGTATACATAACAATGGATAGGAATGTTAATAGTAAGATAGGGCTAGGGGTGGGTTCTACATTGTATGAATAGAGAAGGACGGAGACTTGGGATGTCAATTCGGGATCTTACAGTAAATAACTTCCGGGGGCAGTGTCTATTTTGATTTGGATCCTGGACCTAAATTGAGCAATTGTTGAGTGATGAATCTGTAATCTGTGGTATTCTTTGGGTTAATTTAGAGGAAGGTAAAAATTATGTCAGTGTGCATGCAGTCATTGTTAAGTTGAAAATTTCGAGAGAATTGGCAGTTACAATTAGGCTTCATTATTTTTGTCTGAGCATAATGGACAAAAAGGTATTCATATAGTTTTTGTTTAGTATTGTGCTTGGTTGTTTTTTTAACTGATATATATATATATATATATATATATATATATATATATATATATAATTATTTTTTTACTATAATAATTAAATACCTACAGACACTAGTGTTTCATCCTTTCGGGATTCTTCAGTGCAGGGTGTCACGATTACCACCAGTCGAACGATTCGCACCCCGCGACACGAGACATCTCTGGCTCGATTAGCGGAGGCCGTATCCATTCGGCTACCATTAATCATGTGAAATAGCGTTGAATTTTTAAACATTTTAATTTAAATGTTCATTACGTCAGACAGACAGTGATCAAATCGTTATACGATGATCTACGCATAAGAGCTAAATTGACCGACTTTTTAATTCAACAGAAAGTGCTCAACGATAAGAAACGTATTTCTTAAAGGGGCTGTCATAATTATTTTTTTACTAAATTTCTAGATCTTATCGAAAAGCATTTTTCCGCAACCAACCCATTACACAAAATTTTCAATAAAAATAGCCTAAAGTTATCCTAGCTGCGAAAATTTAGAAATGATAATTAAGGCACATAATAACAAAATATTAAATAAAAGCAATGAAAACAGCAACAAAATAAACAATAAAAAGTGGACACCATGACAAAAATAAAACTAACACAAAAACACATATGTAACTAGTAGAAATAATATTAATAATAATAATAATAATAATAATAATAATAATAATAATAATAATAATAATAATAATTATAATAATAATAATAAACCAACTCCGGACTATAACAACCATACTATAAATAAAAATAAAAATACTAATAACGAACACGATAAATGCAACTGCAGATACCGCACACTCTGCCCACTTAAAAATAAATGTCTAACCAAAAGCATAGTTTACCAGGCCACAATATCTGCGAAAGAAAACCCGAATAACAAGAAATATTACGTAGGTATGACTTCCTTAGATTTCAAAGCTCGATATTATGACCACAATATAGTCCCAACTATATCCTCCATTATGTACGATAGTTGCGTATCGGTTTTGTTTACATTTACGAGCTCATAATTCATATTGTTTAATATCTTATTTTTTAGAACAAAATTGTAATTAAAAGCTTAATTTAAAAATTATTAATTAACATGTATTTTCATCGCATACTTATTATATCAATAATTTAAATTTTACATTTATTTTTTAATTATTATCCATTTATAAATATTCTATTTTAATTTCCTCAATAACATTTTTAAAACCTTTGCGTTTTAAGGAAGATGAGTATGTTTATTTAATCTTTATCAATCTACTAATTTTTCTAAGTTTTTTAGGCATTCACATTTTAATATTTTAACTTTAGTATTTATTCACCAATCTCGTATAATTTTAAACTTCTGTTTTTTTTTTACACAGTGATCACCATTTATCAAGGCCCGGAAGCCACTCAGGGGTAAGGGTTATTGCAAGTACATTACGTTAGTGTGGAGATTTGATGAAGTGTTTATTTAAGGGGGCGGCTCATTAGGAATTTGTGACATTGGACTTGAAGACGTCCAAGTTGTAGTCCGGAGGGAAGCAGGCAGACGGAACAGAGTTCCACAGGCGAGCAGTTCAAGAAAGAAGCTTTGTTCATGGAATCTACGTTTTGATTTAGGCACAGATATAGAGTGGGGGAAATTTTTCACAGTGGATTAAGCTAGACGGGTGTCTTTCGTGAAAGATTGGCGAGGGGGGACCAGAGATTGGAGTTCAGACGAGCACCTGCCATGAAAATAACGATAAAACAAGGATAGGCTCGCAACGTCTCTTCTGTGGGAGAGAGGTTGCAGGGTAGAGAAAAGGGCATCCCCCACTAAGCCACGAAGTCTATTTTGTACTCTGTCAAGGCATGATAGGCTGTTTTTGGCCGCTCCTGTCCAAATATGGAAACAGTATTCAATCCTTGGACGTACTTGGCTTTTATATAGATAGAGAATTGCATCAGTAGTGAGATATCTTCTGGAGCGGTAGAAGGATCCCACCATCTTTCCAGCGACCTTGGCAACAGACTTGATGTACGTGTTCCATTTCAGATCAGGAGTAAAGGTCAAACCCAGAAGCTTGTCAAAACACGGGGTCTCACCCAGACGAGAGCCATCCATCACAATTGATGCCAGCTGGGGATCAGAGTGTTGATGATGTAAGGATAGGAGTTTGGTTTTGGATGCATTAAAGGTAACCAGCCACATCTTCCCCCACTGAACCACGCGCTCGAGATCAGAGGAGAGAGAATCAGAGAGAACTTTGTCATTTACAGCCTTTGATGTGTTGCCGTAGATGGTCGTGTCATCAGCATAGATGTCAACGAATGATTTAAGTATGTGTTTAGGGAGGTCATTGATGTAGATCAGGAAGAGAGTTGGGCCCAGGATTGACCTCTGAGGGACTTCAGCATTTATATTGCAGGCCTCCGATTTTTGTCCATCTACCACTACTCTTATGAGCCTATCGGAGAGAAATGATTTAATGATTGAGAAAACATTTCCAGTTATACCGTAGCTGGAAATCTTGTGAAGTAGACCCTTATGCCATACCTTGTCGAAGGCCTTTGATATATCTAGAGCAATTGCCCTAGAAAGGAAGCCTTTGTCAAGAGATTCACTAATCTTGTGGGATATAACCGTCAGCACATCTGCAGTAGATCTTGCAGAGCGGAAACCATGTTGTATGTCACTAAGAAGGTTATTCCTGCTGAGGTGGTTGACTATTTCTCTATTTAATATGGATTCTAGCAACTTACTCATAACACACAGGAGACTTATTGGTCTGTACTGAGAGGGAGATGACTTATCACCTGAATTCTTAAATACAGGGCAAACTGATGAGGTCTTCCAGGGAGTCGGAAAGCACTTCTCCTTAAGGCAGCGCTTAAATAGTTTCGTAAGTATGGGAGCAAGTTCTGGTTGAAGCTTTTTTAACACTATAATTGTGATGCCATCAGGGCCAGTTTCTTTACTGGAATCTAGGTTCTTTATTAGCTTGGCGACCTCATGCACGGATATTTGTATGTTACCTAGCTTGTTCTGTGTTATAGGAGGAAATATGGGGAGTTGATGTTCTAGCATTAACTTCTTTATGCCGATCTCAGGTTAATTTCTCATTTACTTTTAACTGTTTACTTAAGGGGGCGGTTCATCAGGAATTTGTTTACGTTGGACTTGAAGACATCCACGTTGTAGTCAGGAGGGAAGCAGGCAGACGGAACAGAGTTCCACAGGCGTGCAGTTCTAAGAAAGAAACTTTGTTCATGGAATCTACGTTGAAAGTAGTCGGGGGTAATTTTACTATCCATAACGATCATTAAAATCAAAACTACATCTATTTCTTCTATTAACGTTATAATTATTTTATTTTCTATATTAAGTTGAAGATCTGCTAGTTTACTCATTTATTGCAACAATTTAAAATCTTAGTATGGAATTTAAGAATTCTTTTTACACACTTATATTTCATTCTCAACATATTTTGTAAATTTTCCTTTCTAAATTTATTTCAGTCAGGTTTTAGGCGTGATAACAGAAATATATTTCTATGAAGACAGCTTTGTATAACATCTAACCTTTTGTTCAATATTTCCTCTTTAAGATTCACTATGTGGTATGCTTCAAGTAAGCACAGATAACAACACTTATAATTTTATTGGGTTGATACTTTCTAGCCTTATTTACTATTGACCATTTAAATTTAAGCTTATTTTTATTCCTACGTAGATCCCTAACCTAATCACCTAATGAAGTTTTGTTCTTATTCTTATTTTTAATACTCATGTTTGTTCTATCTTCAATTCTATCATTATCTACATTCCTATTCGGTTCATTATCAGGCCCAATTATTACTGATGCAACCTGTTTTCTGTATTTGTCCTTATTTTGTAAAATTCTTTAGGTATATTATTTTGAATATGTTGGCTGAAAGGGGGATTAAATCAGACTTTTTTATAGCGTCTATTTCTCTTATTCTTAATATTATTATCACCATTTTATCCTTCTTCATTATTTTTAATTTCATTCTTTTATTTTTCTTATTATTTTTATATTTACTTTTAATCTTAGCATTTCTTCCTCATTTATATATGACACTGTGTAGTTTATTCTGCTATTTTTATTATTCACCTCTTTTATGTATTTGATTTCTTCAGCGTATTCAGATAGTGTTGGGTTCGGTTTGTGATGCGTTTCATAAGTACTGTCGTTTAGATTTAGAGTTATATCTAGAACATTCGCTATTTTATGATTGTAGTCTGGTGTTATTTCTATCTTAAAAATAGCTTAATTTTCTTTCTATTTTTTTTTCTGGAAATCGATCGCTTGAATTAACTAAAAACAATACACCATCTCTATTTAGCCCCCAACCCATTTAATCCCGGTATTTTTTTATATATATTCTTAAGTATGTACAAAACTGCGTACCAGTTATACGCTGAGGCTGGATCACCTATCATGATATCAAAGTGGTTCTCACTATCCTTCCTTGTCCATAATTCATCATTAAGGGTTTCCTTGCAAATTTTACAATCTCAATTTCTAATTTAGTTACAACTGTTTCATTTTCAGCTAATTTTAGTGCTCTCTCAAATAGTTCAAGAATTATAGAAGGACAATATGAGTCAGTATCAAACATAATAAATTTGCTGTTCTGTTTTTTAGAAATTTTCTTGAACCAATCTAATACCTTCCAAAAAATCCAAATGTTGTGTAGTATTTTAGATTTTAAAGTGGTATAATCCTGTCATAATATTTTACTAATATTACTTTAATCAGAAACACACGGTGCAATTAATCTCATGCTAGGTTTATTGTTGATGTAAAGTTTGTGATCTTTCAACAAAAACCGAATGTTAAGTGGTGTATATACTTATATATATATATATATATATATATATATATATATATATATATATATATATCAGCATACCAGATAAATACTGAATAATTTATTCGTATTTTTTAAAGCCATTTATGTTTCATTGTTTTGTTTGCAAATGCTTACCATCCAATGCCTAAGAACTGACACCTAAGACAGATATCACTGAAACAGGATTTTGTATTGACGTATTATTTTCCCTTGGATGGAAAACTTGCTTGTTTGATAAGAAAATCTGTCAAATTTGCCATTATTTATCTTCTCTTCTTTTTCTAATGTTTGTCCATTGATTTTTAGTAAAACGATTGTTGTTGCTATTTTTATTATTACTATTTTTACGCTGATCGCTTTCATATTTTCTTCTGTCTATAACAAATTATACAGTGTGGAGCAATACAATTGTCGGGCTAGAAAAGACAACACAATTTCATTTCCATTTAATTAAAACCTGTTTCCGTTTTTTGTTGCAGGCTGTTTACAAGTTGGCCAGTTGCGTACAAATCCCAGGAGCAAAAGGAGCCTTCTATTATGTCTACACAATGTGGCACAATGTTCAAGAAGCGAGATCGGAGATGAAGCGCTGTACAATTCATGCTATTTACCGATCCAAGTTATGACAAAAGGACCATTGCCAGCACCATCAAAATGTAAATTGAGACGGTTCTACACTTAAAGGTACAGATCACTAACGTTTCCGGTCACGCTTATGATCTCTAATGTGGTTTCAAATGAGGGACACATCATACTACCTCTCATTTTTCAAGTAAGCTTGAAAGTCAACACCGAATATACCTGGATATGCTGAAGTCTGTGGTGATCCCCTGGTGCAATCAAGTGACCACTGGCAGATCGTGGGTGTGGCAGCAAAAATCAGCGCCGCACCATGTCCAAAGGCTTGGCTTCAGAAAAAGTGTTACGACTTTATATCCTGTTCTCGTTAACCTCCTTTCCCCGGCCTGAACACATTGGACTACTTCGTTAAGTCATATGCTGAGAACATCACCAACATGACCTACAACAACACCAAAGCCAGCTTGATCACCGGCAAGTATTCGCCGAGCTCCTACCGGCACTTGTCGATAAGGCATGCTTCTAGTTCCCGGCCTGTATTGAGGCGGTGATTGATGCTGGAGGCGGCTATATTTAATAGATGTCAGCTCTACTACATAATAAAGTTACCTTAATTCATTTTTTAAATAAAAGTTTTAAAATAAACTGTATTGTTGTATTCTTTAAAGCGAATAATTTATCTTTCCATCCGTATATTATTTTATTATTTTTAAGTCCGTTGATTATTTTTACAGACTGGTTTAAAAGTTATTTGTACATAAGTTTCTAGTACTGATCCAACGCATGACTCAAGATATATATATATATATATATATATATATATATATATATATATATATATATATTAAGTAATATATATATATATATATATATATATATATATATATATATATATTAAGTATATATATACATTAAGTAATTTATATATATATACAAAAATATATATACAAATATATATTTAAAAATAATAAATATATATACATACAAATATATATATATACAAATATATATATAAATATATATATATATATATATATATATATATTGTTATATTTTGACAGCAGGTTATTATTCAGACACATCTGATTGAACACGACGGAGTTATTCTTTTTTCCGATCTTAATAGATTAACTCCGTGGTGTTTACTCAGATGTATCTGAATATATATATATATATATATATATATATATATATATATATATATATATATATATATTTAAAGGAGATTAGAACAATAGTCTAAAGAGCAGAGTGTATTTTAATGTAATAGTATAATTACTAATTTAATTAAAATACAGGGAAAGAAAAAGTGCTCGTTGTAATTTAGATATATAATGAGCTCGATAGGTAAATATCCTAGAGCTAATTTAATATTCAGTAATGTGATTGATAATTTAAAATTCAAATTATAATTAAATTAAAAATCCGTTTCACAAGAAGGAACAACAACAAAATCAATAATTTGTACGATCGTTTCGGAAAACAATGTTTTTATTGTGGTAGACATCAAGCCACGGACAATAATTTTTACATATAGTGTTTTTAACAAACAAAGTTTCCTTATCAGCAAAATATTGGGAAGGATTTTTAATATATGTAAAAGACACCATGAATAAACCTAGGATTAAAAATAAGGCAGATGTATCCGGAAAAAATTAACATAAAGTTATGGATTTACTTGATAAGAAAATTAATATAGGTTAAAGATAGAAATAAAATAGAATAAAATTATAAATCTGAATTTGGTTTAAATATAATATTATAATAATATATTTCTAATAAAATTCATAGACACACACACACATATATATACACATATATATACACATACACACATATACATACATATATACATAAATATATGTACATATATATATACACACATACATATATATAATATATATATAATATATATATAATTATTTACCTTTTAATTCTTCGCCTTTTGAAATCAGCAGCTAAGGTCAAAGCATTCATATGGATGTTTATTATGGCTTTTACACTTATGAAATGATAAATTTTCAAAAACAACGCTAATGGAATATTTTATATCGGTTAGCATACGTTTGATTAAAACGCTAAATTTAAAACTGCAGAAAGAAAGGGGAAGATAATCTTATTTCTTTAATAAAACAATGCAAGGGGGATAATTAGTGTAATTTAATTTATTAAGGAATAATGAATCAAGCAAACAATATATTATAATCTATTTTGAAATTATTGAATTTAATATTTGATAATTCATTTATTTATTGAAATTAAAAAAATATATTATAGGTTAAGGTTAAGAATATATTTTAATAATATATAATATTGGTCGATATATCAGATTAATTAATAATAACAATAATATTGATGATCAAAAAAATTATTAATAAGCATGTCAAGATATAGTTTAATTTTACTATTGAATACTAATAAGTAATTTTTAATGATTTAAGGTGGTTTATATTTATTAAATTTAAACCAACGTTTATGACTGCATGCGAAAATAAGTTCCTCTATTGAATTTAATAGGGTGGTTCTATTTTTTATATCTTCATATTTCAAAAATATATATAAAAATAGAACCACCCTAGTAAATTCAAGAGAGGAACTTATTTTCTGTCTCTGATGTATCCTTCACCGGTTAAAATAGTTTTTAAGGGGTCAAAATTGAAAAAAAAATCGTTATACATTTTGTACATTCATCTTAATTTGTTTTTGATCAGTCTATATTGATGCCACGTTAGTACAGTGGTAACGTCATCAGCTTTGATTGCGACAGTTTTGCTTTTGGTTTCGATTCTAGCTGATGGCACCAAAATACTTGTTTTTACTTTTGAAATCACAACTCTACAATTATATAATTAAATGTGAACGAATTAAAATATCATATTTAACTGTATTTTACGGCCGGGCAAAGCAAAGCCCCCCCCCACTCCAACTAGTAAAGAAAATAATTTACAACGGGTATGAAAATATGTGAAATATCCAGGTTATAATATACATGCTTTTTATCGTCCATATATTTACAATTTTTATTTTACATTTTTTTTTATCAGAGAAATACATTAACAATTACATTCTAAATACGTTTCAAACTACAACAAAATACATTTCTTGTAATTTTTAATTTTTGTTTTCGCAATCCTTTGAGATGTGGCTTCACAATTTGTGTATTCATTGGCTTCACAATTTGCATATTCATTCTTTTGAAGAAAATTGTCCTCATCTTTGTAGTTGTCATGGTGTTACATATAGAGAGTTTCATTGAGAGAGAGAGTCTTATGATGCTGTTGAGAGAGATGTTGTTGTAAGAGTTCTAGAGAGGGATGTTGTGAGAGAGATTGTTCGTTCCGTGTTCGTGTTATGACGATTCATATATATTAAAAATATGTTCATTCTTAGGTTAATAGATGTGTTGCTATGTGAAGCTCTTAGAGTGAGGAGATAGTGTTCAGACAGTCTTAGTGTAGATATCAGATGTAGATTCACATTGTGGATATGAGATGTGTATGTCACGACATTTTATAACACAGACATATAATAACAATTCACATTACCTTTTTTGTAAGAATCACAAACACAAAGACGAGCTTTATCAAAACACATGATGGGTTTATTTCTTCACGACCGGCCGTGGTTTTCTCATCAAGAATTCAAAGCTTCACATATTAAGTTTAAAAGTGATCGTCTCGCTTCTAGACGTTCGAATTTCAAACTCCAGACTCTCTCTCAGTTTCTCACTGACTGTCAAACTAACTAACTCCCACTTCCTATATTGAGAAATCCATGCATGTCCGGCCTCGTGAGCAAAATTCACGTGTTTCAACATGCGCGACTTTGCACGTTTCCGACATTATGATTTCCCAATAACCTATTTTTTCTTTGATGTTTTTACAAAGGAATTCAGCCTACATATCTAATTTATTTAACCCATATTTTATTATCCACATTCTTTCTAACAATTGAATAGTTTATTTATTATTTATTTCATCAGAATTAACAATTTACTGGACATTCCATTTAAACCTATTGTTCTTTAAAACTTATATCCAAGGTTCGATTTCTGCTTTCGCTCATTTTATTTTTATTTTAAGTAATCTCTCTATTTTTATACTTACATGAAAAGGGGACAGTCCTTATCATGTAACAATGGTGCAGCAGATAGGAGAGTTGGGTCTCTACGGGGTAAGCTGACCATTGTCTGAAAATAACGTTTTCAATCCGATCCAAATAACACACATGAATAATTGACCAAAGAAAAAAAACGTAGTGAGACAACAACTATAGAAGACAGGAATTAGTGAAGATACAGTTACAAGAATATGCATTCCTACCTAGAAAAACGAATAAATACACAAAAATATATATTTTCTATTAATTTCAATTGACATAAGCATTATAAATGATAAATTAACTTACATTTTTTTTGTTACATATTATTTAAAAACAAAACACTTAGACTTCCTAATACAGCCATCTTTACTGTTTTTGGTGGGTCATGTTTCGTACAACCATTGAAAAATCACTGGTTGTCACTCATTCTTGTTTATAAGTCTTCCTAAAAAACTTTTTGTGATGACTTTTTCAATTAAATTCTTTTTCGAAAGCCAAACAGAAATATAAAATGTATTTCGATCTCGAAGAGACAAGTAACAAAACAAATTCTACAAAGTAACACGCAAATATCCGAAATATTTATATTTGATTATACATGCTTTAATATAAATATTTGCAATAAGTTGACATTTTATTTAACTAGAAGATCATTTGATGGCATGTTTTTCAATGATAAATTGTTTAATTATAAATGGCATTGAATAATAAACGTTGTTTAATTATAAATGTTGTTGAAAAATGTTAAGTTATTAAAAATGTTTTTGAATTTAAAATGTAATTTAAGTAAAAATTTTGAATAAAAAATGTTGATGAATTTTGAATGTTGTTAAATCATAAATCTTGTTGAAAAATAAATGTTGTTGAATGATAAATGTTGTTAGATAATAAACGTTTTTTAAATTTTAATACTGTTTAATTTCAAATGATGTTGAATTCTGAATGTTGTTGAATTAAAAATGTTGTTAAATAAAAAATGTAGTTAATTATAAATGTTGTTAAGTCATAAATATTTTTTAAGTTAAAATGGTTTATACATTTTTATTATTTTATTAATCCTGGTACAGTTTTCTAATTATTTATTCCACTATTTTATTAATAATAATATTATAATATATCTTAATATATAAAACTGTTTAAGAGCATTACAATTCCATAAGAAATATTTAAAAAAACAATATCTTATGTTTGTTTATCAAAACCGGTTGCACTTGAGTTCTACTTTGGTCGGAGTCAATAGCATACATTGTTATGTATTAAAGCACGTTTCCAAGTTTTCATGTCGGAACTTCGTGCCCGTTGGGGTTGCTTTTTGTTGTACATCAACAAATTTGACTTTTAGATTGCACCATTTTTTGTATCTGCAAAGAAGTTTACAATATTGAAAGTCACGGACAAAGATGAAGCAATAAACTGGAGGAAAAATAACTAATTAAATTAACTATTTCTTTCCTTTCTATACATTCATGAATAAAACATAATAAAAAAATCAAAAGTTTTGGCAATCGTTACAGACATTTTATTATCTATTAATCTGCCTATCTACATATCTACCTATCTTATTTAAGATCTAAATTTATTGTTTTCCAGAGGTTAAGTATCCAATAAAGTTTAACGAGGTTAATACCAGAGTGCTCAATACCGAAGTAGAGCAGGGTATACTTTTTATTTGTTTTTACATAAGCAGTAATATGTGGCTACACAGTTACGAGCATATTTCCTTAGGCTAGTTACTAGTAACTAGAGACCTCTTCAGGCGATATATATACATATATACATGTATTTGATATTTTACGTACATAAACTTTATTCATGGATGAGAGGCTTCGTAGACCAGTGGTAACAATCCAGACTACAACCCTGTAGGTGATGGTTCGATCCTTGCTAAAGTTAAGCTATGTTGATAACTGCTTGTTAGAAAGAAACAAGCGTCCAAAGATAAGTCTTATGTGCATAAAATAACACACACACACACACACACACACATATATATATAATTTTTTTTTTTTTTTACTATAATAATTAAATACCTACAGACACTAGTGCATTCTTACAGTGCAGGGTGTCACGATTACTACCAGTCGAACGATTCGAACCCCGCGACACGAGACATCTCTGGCTCGATTAGCGTTCGGCTACTATTAACCGTGTGAAATAGCGTTGAATTTTAAACATTTTAATTTAAATGTTCATTACGTCAGACAGACAGTGATCAAATCGTTATACGATGATCTACGCATAAGAGCTACATTGATCGACTTTTAATTCAACTGAAAGTGCTCAACGTAAGAAACGAATTTCTTAAAGGGGCTGTCATAATTTTTTTTTTTTTTTTACTATAATAATTAAATACCTACAGACACTAGTGTTTCATCCTTTCGGGATTCTTCAGTGCAGGGTGTCACGATTACTACCAGTCGAACGATTCGAACCCCGCGACACGAGACATCTCTGGCTCGATTAGCGGAGGCCGTATCCGTTCGGCTACTATTAACCGTGTGAAATAGCGTTGAATTTGAAACATTTTGATTTAAATGTTCATTACGTCAGACAGACAGTGATCAAATCGTTATACATATATATAATAAATTCCGCAGCCAAACAACGGCGCAGCTCACAAGAGCCATGACAGTCAACGAAGCGGTTCGTTGACTGTCATGGCTCTTGTGAGCTGCGACGTTATTTGGCTGCGGAATTTATTATATACAATCTCTCACATTCTGAATCTCATATATATATACATACATATATATATATATATATATATATATATATATATATATATATATATAAACAAATTTATTTTGTGTGCGTGAAGACGGTTTCATTCTCCATTGACGGGAGATCGGCTGTGCCGATTTTTATGAAATTTCACACAAAGGTACTTTATGTGCGTGGAAGTGTTCTTGAATAGATTTTGTATCAGAATGTCTTCGGTACGTATCGGTAATACGATTAAAGAAGGAACAGGCGATTTTGACGAAAGTTAACACCTTACACAGCCTAACCTCATAAGAGCAGTTAAGCAGTATTATTATTACATAAGCCGAAAGGCCAGATATATAAAATCAATAGAATCTTCTTTGTTATGATAGAGGTGCGTTCGAAATGAATCTTTCCGTTTAGAGCACTGGTGAAACGTAATAGTTTTGTATTTTAAACTTGAATTAAGTCATTATATATAAAAAAATAATGTTTATAAAATAAACAGTGCAACGTACACCACAGTGTATTATGGCAAGGCACTACAGGGATGCATGTGAAGCTTTCGCCCTGTACACCGCGATGCCCCCAACTATAGCAGGTAATCAATCGATTTGATTGAAAAATGAGTGATTTTCACTGATTTCGATGACAATAAAAATATAGGAGTGCGAACATTCGTTGATTATCATTCAATCCTGTGCAACGTCGGGTCGCCCTGCATATATATATATATATATATATATATATATATAAATATATATATTAAATTTATTATTTTCTGTATATCTTTAAACAGAAATAATGGCTGACGAGAGCCTAAAATTATTTACCATTAACTGGTCCCACTTATGTTAGGCTTGAAACCAACGGTAAAAATGTTTTTCTGACCTGTACGGGTTTTAACACATTTATATTAAGCTCTTACATTGAAATTTCTTTCTTTATAATCGAGCACTTAGCTGGAATTCTTTCTAACAAACAATGAACATATATATCTATATATGGTATAATCAAGTTGACACCGGTTCTCGTCAGATCACCGAAATTAAGCAAGTTGAACCTGGTTAGTACGAGATGGGTGACCATTTGCGAATTTTAGGCGCTGTATGTGCTCTCCGCTTATCCCGGCATTGCTCCGGTCGTCCTATGCACACACTCCACTTGCCACTGGTATTTAACAATGTCGACTCAGGAGAGGTGGGATTGAAGATTGCACACCTCCTGCTACAAAAAATTTCACGCGCAGGAACCCCTTCGTGTGTATCCATATATCCATAGTCTGTTAAAGACTGAAGGACCCCCCCATATATATATATATATATATATATATATATATATATATATATATATATATATACAGTAGGTGCAATAAGTATCCGATACAAAGCAAAAAGTTGATTTATTTTAATTACATGAAAACGAAACCATAAAAAAGTGCTATTCAAATATATTTCTGTATGATAAATATAAATCTTGTATCAAAATCCATGCAAAAATACATTAGAATAGCACTTTGTTATTGGTTTTTTTCATGTAATTAAATAAATTTTCTTTTTCTTTGGTATAGGATACTTATTGCGCCCACGATATATATATATATATATATATATATATATATATATATATATATATATATATATATATATATATATATATACTAGAAAAATTACCCGTCGTTGACTGGGTTCAAAAACAGCCTACAGAAAATTGACTCTGATTTATCAAGTATGATAGGTTATGAAAAGGAAGGGTTGTAAATAGATAGCTTCGAATTCGGGGGTATCAAAAACAAAGCAAAATATGATGAAAGTAAAAATAAAATAGATAAACCCCATAATTCATTATACCATACCTGTTCACACTGAAACACTTATCACAATATTCTGTGGATCTATATTAAAACACCTTTTTAAACTTTGTGATATATTTCCATTCTATGGAGGCCAGGCGCGAACGAACACCCCCATAATTTTATTATACCATATTTCTTCAAACTGAAACATAATTATCAAAGTATACTTACGCAGATAGATAGGAAAAGTCTTTATTAAAGTTTGTGCCTATTTCCATTTTTGGAGGCCAGGCGCGAACGAAGACCCCACAATGTTATCATACCATCCCTATTTAAGTTAAAACATACTTATCGAATTATTCTTATGTACATCTATATCAAAAACACTTGCAAACGTTTTTTTTTTAATTTTAAAATTTTTTATTTCCCTACTTTGTGGGCCAGGCGCGAACGCAGACCCCGCAATTTTAATGAACCACCGTTCTGCAGGATCAAACATACCCATTCCTGTGTCTCGATACATCTTCTATCATTATATGCAATCAGTTTTCTATAATAGTCAACCATATAGTAGCCTATTCGTGACCAGACACACACACACATACATTCAGCTTTATATATATATATATATATATATATATATGATCGTGTGTATGCGAGTCTTTAGACGAGAGAGACGAAAGAGCAAGTGAAGGATTATACTTTTATCAAAATCGTTGAATAAATCATAACGCAACGACATTGATTGACGTAACCGACTTAAATAAAATGAAGCATGAACTAGTAAAAATCGAAAAAATATAAACATATTTGACGTATAAATATTCACTTTGCGATGATTTCAGTCGTTATTATTATCACATTATTTAAATTTATTGGACTATTGTATTGCATAGGAATTAAATAACATGCATACTCGTTACTCGCCGTACAGTTCGAATCGTGCCATTCCTTCCTTAATTGAGTTAACTGCGACGATCAATTTAGTAACTTATTCGTTTTAGAAGGTGAAGAAATGTACGCATGTGCGTGAGAAACACGATGAAAATACGATAAAATTTGATCCCGCTCCCAAAGAACCAGTTTCTATTCTTACTTGAACGATTTAATAATTAATTTCTATATTTTGGATATTATATATCCGTGGCAACGCCGATCAAGAGAATTTTCCTTTGCGAACAGACGCCACACTAGACGATTTGAAAATCACCCCTTCTCAGGTACACGCTATTATAAAAAACCCTAGACACCTCAAAAGCATGTGGACCAGATCTCATCCCGGCTGTGCTATTAAAAAAATGCTCTGCCAAGGTTGCTCCAGTTCTCTCCAAGCTTTACAATAAATGCCGTAATGAATCTTGCTTTCCCGACTGCTGGAAAACCGCTTCTATGGTACCAGTCTTCAAGAATTCTAGTGAAAGAACTGACCCACTAAATTATCGCCCCATTAGCCTCCTCCCGCCATTGGCCAAAATATTTGAGTCCTTAGTTAATCAAGCCCTAGTCCAGCACATAACAGCTGCTAAACTCCTGACTGACAAACAATATGGATTCAGGCAAGCCCGTTCAACAGCAGATATCTTAACTGTAGTTTCTGAACGTATATACCGTTCATTGGACAAAACAGGGGAGGGTAGAGCGGTAGCCCTTGATATATCTAAGGCTTTTGACAGGGTATGGCACGATGGTCTTCTAAGGAAAATTAGATCATATGGTATCACTGGAAGAATTCATAATGTAATTAAATCCTTTTTAAGTAAGAGAAAAATCCAAGTTGTCCTCGACGGTCCTGCATCTAAACAATATGACATAAATGTGGGAGTACCTCAGGGGTCTATCCTTGGACCTCTATTATTCCTGATATTCATAAATGACCTCCCTGATAAAATTGTTTCGGAGATGCGTATATTTACCGATGACACTACTCTCTATAACAGATATGAGGGGAAAACAAATGAACACATATCCAAGGAAATGGCAGAAACACTAGAGGATGACCTCCAATCTATAGTGGAAAGGGGACAAAAATGGATCGTTAATTCAATGCTGCTAAGACTAAGCTTGTTTCCTTTAATAACTACAAGAAATTTTCTCTACTACCAATAGATATAGCCAAGAACACATTGCCTGAAAGTACGTCTTTTAAATTCCTCGGCCTAACGTTTACAGGAAATATGAACTGGAATAGATACATTGAGAGCATTGCCAAGGTCGCTGCAAGGAAGGTGGGCTCCCTCTACTGTGCTAGAAAACTACTTACGCCTGAAAGTATCCTGTACCTCTATAAAGCTACCATTCGCCCATGTATCGAGTACTGTTGTCACATCTGGGCTGGTGCATCTGCTGCTTGTCTCTCGCTCCTAGACTGGGTTCAAAAGAAAGTCGTCAACCTGATAGGTCCTGAACTGTCATCTAAGCTTCAGCCTCTGTCCCATCGACGAGATGTTGCATCCCTCTGCCTGTTCTACAAATACTTTAATGGTGAATGCTCTGACGAACTGCAAACACTTGTACCTCCTCGACGTAACTACCCCCGACAAACCCGACAAGCTACTAAGTCTCATCCCTTTACAGTAGAGATCCCTAGGTGCAAGAAAGCCTTTTATTCCAATAGTTTCTTCCCCAGAACTGCAGGTCTTTGGAACTCCCTTCCGGGATTCTGCTTTCCCAAGTGTACTGATATGCAGAAGTTCAAGTGTAATGTGAACAAACATCTTTCTTCTCATCTCCTTTCATAATGCCCCTGAAAATTAAGTCCCTGATAGTAGCCCCCTACTTCAAAGTAGCACTGTGCCTTGTTTGGGGTGAAAATTGAATAAAAAAATTATTAGTGGTTTTAGACTTTTAGCTGCAGATACAATTAGACACCAGAGCCACCAATTTTAAAATGAGTCTCTCAATCCTTTTATACATTGGGAAGAGGCAAACTACGCTGTAAACCTTCCTGTCTCTGTAGTCGTCACCAAGCAGATCTTACAACTGGATGTCAGCTCGCTCATATTCTTCTTTTTTTATGGCAGAACTTGAATTTTTTTTATTGCTGAGATGATCTATCTTCTTAAACGTATTTGTCATTAAGCCTTGATATTGGGCGTCCATTATAATTTTCTCCTGATCATAGTAAAGCGAACCACTTTTTAGTCAGTCTATCTGATCTTAATCCTGTATATGCATTTGGTTTCATGACCTCACGTTATACTAGTAAATAATAAAAACTAACATTTGTTTAATTCATTTATATGAAACTAGCAGGTGTTAAATAATGGGGTGTGTATATCAGTGTTTTTTGACAGATACATATCAGGGAAGGCAAATATAACGTGGACGACATTTATACGGACGATGAGACATTTAGATAACAACGCACACGGCGACGACGACGATGATGACAATTCTTATTAGTTCATATTATTAATTGAAGGTGAGAAGAGAGAAGTGTGATATAGTTCTTTTAAACATGAAGAAGAGAAATACATTACTGATCATGGTGGGCACAGACAGTTAACACTTTGGAAGAAGGGGACTCACGTACACTTTGGAAGGAGAGTGTTTAAGTGTTTAATGTAAAGTTCTTTTACAAATACGATAGACAAAATTACATTGCCTTTAAGGTTGAAAGATGAGGACAAAGGTTTACAAAATACATGATGATGTTTATTCTCCTAGCTGGTTTATTGATGACCAGGAATTCAATTGCCTTGTTGATTTCTACATTTTCTTGTTTTCCTTTATGGTTCCTTCCAAAAGGGTTTCAGCTAACTCCACTACTATATCTCATCTCTGAACTAAGTCCAGAACTCAACTCTGACTTAACTGACTCTGAATATATTGTAAATTATCTTTCTTTGTGACGCCAAACGTGCTTCAGCCACGGGAATATTTTCTCATATGGATTTTACATATTACATGTATTTCCACGTATTTTTTGCAACACAAAGAAAATTCCTAAATTGAATTGTTCATTCTCCTAACCATGACATAATATATTTAGTTATTTCTAAACCCAATAGACAACTGCTTTACATTCCTAGGATTGCAATATGTATTCACTTTTAAGCTTTGATTACTCGGTTCAATTCTAGCCGTATCTTTATAATAAATATTTTTAATCCTATTTACGTCTTAATTTAATTACAGGGGTCTGTCCTCTTCCATATATAACAGCATGGATACCCGCTTTAGTGAAATATACATACATTCACACACATTAACAAACAGGTGAGATTTATATTATAGATGACAGACGCCAACCAGGGTCAGCCACCAGACGTTGATAACATAGGTCCTGGGTTCTTGTATCTAACATTTGTAGTAACAAAAATATCTATAAAGGAGGAGGAATGTATTAATAAAGGAAAAACCTATATGAAGACAAGAATCTAGATGGGAAAAGGAAGAAACATTGCCACTGATATGCTCGAACAAAAGATGCTAATTAAATCAAAGGACAGAAACCCGGGGAGAAATATTCATCCACTTTTGTCCAAAAAATGCTCTACCTGAAAATAACGCGTCAACATCACATCAATATCAAGGGTTTCGTCTAAACAGAGATAAAATACAAAAAAACAAGTATCAGTATTCATAATCAATAACAAAAAACTCTGAAAATCGAATAACAATTTCCATAATTTACTAATGCTCAACATTAGAAGCACAGGCAGATGCATACCACAAAGAAACTGTGGATCCATTCGAACTGTTTGTGCTCATAACACCTCAACACAGATCTACGTTACAACCAGTATGACCTTTGCTTAATGATTTCTCTACAGTATCTCTCCATTAGCAGGTAACTATAAAGAAAAAACGAAACAACCCCTTACTTTATTCTTATTTATGCTCGCGACTATACCGGAATTACTTCAGAAATGGTAGGAATCGGTTGATGACCAGTTGGCTTATGGGTAAAGTCTATGTAAGACCACTGAGGAAGTCCAGCGGATGAGATTGGAGGAAAGACCCCATCTGACAAGAGTACAAACTATGAGTTAAAGAAAAGGGCAGCAAAAAAAGGGTTAATTCTGATTTCTAGAGAATCGTGCCATACAACACATCATTTACGGAGCTTAATAGGATCTTTTATAGTACAGGTCTCTACGTTGTAAGAAAAAAAGACCCTAAATTCCAAAAGTAAGAACAATGGAAATTCCGTGCAAAACAGAAGCTGCAAAATAGGCTGAACATTACCTTGGATCAAACAATTCTTTCTCGCTTCGTCGGGACGGCTAAAGGACATAAGCTACATAATCAGTGTAAAATATGACACCAAATTAGGTATGGCAAAGAACATTGCAGAATGGGGCGAAAACGGAAAATAACCTGTTTATAAAATGCACAACTATTCTATCGAAGTTGATTAAGGAGAACAATGACGGTAAGTAAAACGCCGGAAAAGCAAAAGCTGAAGTATTATTAGGGACCACAGGTTGAGAATGAGGTACGTATAATAAAGAGGTCAAGTAGACGATAAATATTGATAAAAATATGAATAGAAACCAGAAATGTCAGAGTCAGAGATAACAGCTAGAATGATAAAACAGCAGTTTCCAAATTTACAAATTGCTTAACAGAAACAACCTACATAAAGTTATAGTTTACGCAATGAATAACACTCCATAGTCATAAAAGCAGCTGCTTCATCAGACTATTGAGGGGTAAAGTGGCCACATCAGTTATTGAAAGGTAAATGAAACCCTACTCTGTAGACTACAGACCAATCTGAAATCTTACTACGACATACAAGCTCTTCACTGGCCTGTTTTACAAGCTTAATGGCAACAATATGGATATACATGAGTACATTTTCGTCTCCCTACATCCTCTTTTTTTCACAAAGATGTTGTGCGTTATTCTCATAATAAGTGCTCGACTGAGCTTCAGTCTATGGTCCCTCCCTGTAAAACATTCGCAGCAAATATTCACCTAGCTACAGTTGTCAAAAATTTTCGTTAATTTATATCAATGCTTTAAGCTAAACGAAGATTTTATGAGCAAAGTATTTTTCTGGAATTGTATCGCGGCCACAGGAACAAACAAACATATGAATAAATCCGAGTCGGGTTTTCTTTCTTTTTTAACATAAATCGTTTATTACCGTTTCTTTTTCTCTCCCTCTCGACGCCAGCTTAAAAGTCTCTTGCAACCACATGCCCATTTCACCAGGTGAACAATACTCTTTCTTCCGATCGCATGTTGGCCACATTCAGCCCATTCCCGCCTTCATTTTACACGTCCATCTTCTTCAGCGGGGATTTTTTTTCGACCACGTGGTGTCTTTTTTCTAAGATACACGCCAGCCACCCTTCTGCTGCTGATATTTTCATACGCGCTCATATGCGCTCTGTTGCAGAATTGTCTGTTTGTTGAACACAATACCGTGGGGCTGCTTCTCAGTTGACTCGTTTTCAAATGTAAAATGACCATTGAACATTAATAAGCGGTGACATCATAACATAAAATAAATAGCTATATTGTTATTAGGCATCTTGATATTTGCATGGTTTAGATCTTAAATTATATACAGTTTTTTAAAGTTCAGATTATCGAAAGTTTTCACTGACGGAGGATGATATATATATTCATGTAATAAAATTAGTATTGCTGTTTTTTCGAGTCAACAGCCGTTCATATATTCTCATTCAGCAAAACAGTTGGAAATCAACCAGTTATTTACTTTTCCGTTTAAGCCAGAATGAAAAAAATCTTTACGCTTCTGACCTGAACAAACTAAGAAAGACATTTTCTCCTATCGAGTTTATTTTTCTGTTATCATGCCAAATTTCCTTCTTCGCCTCTGGGAATTCTATCATTATTCGTTTCGCTGACAACGTGTGAACGGCCAATTTGATGATTTGATCATCCCATGGGTATAGTCGCAACTACGATTTCTCATGATAAGAATTAGGGATAACCTCCGGGTTAGTAACTTGACGGCCTGTCCAGCTGCAGATAGTCAAAACATGCCCAATGATTTTGCAACACTTCCTATCAAAATCTGTTTAACACGTTTAAACTGAGTGATGGGACGATTCCAAAATTATGTTCTTAATTCCCAATTCCGATACAGTTCCCAATTCCGATACAATTACTGCTATAAATTCCCGAATCCAATACCATTATTGACCCCGGTTCTTTTGTACATATTTGATTAGAAATTGGTGATTTTGTATTTTTAAAATTATTGTAAAACCTTAAGTGTAAATGCGCATATACGCTTGAAAGCGTAAAAATACACGTGGACGTGTGCCATAATAGGTAATATTTTAAAATAATTCTCTAAATGCTAATAATTATCTAAAAAGCTTGTGGTTAAAACAGTCAAGTGTTATCTGTTCTACACTTTCCCTTCTGCTCTGCTTCCAAGTAACACTATCCGGGTTTAAGTTCGACACACTGCTGCTAAAAACTCACTCCTTTAAATTTCTACGTTAAATCTCGACGTTTAGTATAAACTGAACCCCAAATCTCAACTCTCTGCTGTAAAAACTGAACTCAAAATATCGACCATTGGCTTTCGAAACTTATTACTCCAAATATTAACGCTCTGCTATCAAATCTTGTTGCACCAAATATCGACATACTGCTCTCAAAACTCGTTACTCCAAATATCGACGCTCTGCTATCAAAACCCTGCACTTTGCAAGTATCGACTTCGATTAAGGCTTTCAAATGTTCGTTATCAACCGCAGTCGGTCGGACGTGACCGTCTTCATCTTCGAGGCTCTCGTCACCATTGCGAAATTTCTTGAACGACCGTTGTGTCACGTTGTGTCATTGGTGGCTTCTGGGCCAAACGCATCATTGATATCACGAGCTGTCTCGGCAGCTTTTCGGTATAATTTAGACTAGAACAAGAAAGTCGTGCGGATTTGAATTTTGTCCATGTTGTCGAAAAACCTGGAAAAATGAATGAAGAGATTGAGAACGGTAACGAATAAACTGATTCGATAGAGCAAAAAAAAAATGCGCTTCAAAATGATATATAACATGGGTATATATATCAATAAATTAATTCAGAAATCATGCATAAAAGTAACATATGTGAGAAAACGATATCGTTTTTGCACCAACCTAATATTACAGAATTTATCAGTTTAACGATAACAAGTTATTCAAAAAAATATTCACGAAAAACACCCGTCTAGCTGAATCCACTGTGAAAAATTTCCCCCACTCTATATCTGTGCCTATATCAAAACGCGGATTCCATGAACAAAGCTTCTTTCTTAGGCCTGCACGCCTGTGGAACTCTGTTCCGTCTGCCTGCTTCCCTCCGGACTACAACTTGGATGTCTTCAAGTCCAACGTTAACAAATTCCTAATGAACCGCCCCCTTAAGTAAACACTTCATCAAATCTCCACACTAACGTAATGTACTTGCAATAACCCTTATCCCTGAGTGGCTTCCGGGCCTTGATAAGTGGTGATCATTGTGTAAAAAAAAGTCAAACTGATCAAGTTTTTTTTCTAGATATCTCGAAAGAGGTGAATCTAGTGGCACCTAACTCTTAAAAAACTACAAAACACTGATCATTACATGGTTAAAAGAAACTTCTCACAAGGTTGACGCTGAATGGGTCGATAAAGTAATAAAATACTGGAAGAACAAGCAAGAAGCTGTCCGCATTTCTATTGAAGATATAAGGAATCAAATGAATTTAATTCCGAAGTCGAAAAATTCAGGGCCTGATAGAATTCAGGGGTACCGGTTGCAATCTTTCTCAAGAATCCACAAGAGGCTTGCTGTCTCTCAGGATGATTGTGTTAGATTATGCCATATACGAGAATGGCTCGTAGTACAAAGAACTATTTCAGTTATGAAAGATCCAAACAAAGGACTAACTGCTGTAAATTACTGATCAATTATTACTTGAACTTTCTTTGTATAAAATTAAAAGGGATATTCAGTACAAAAATCTGTGACTATCTTACAATAAATTGTTCACTAACAACTGAGGAAAAAAGCGGGAGAAAATGATGTTTAGGAACAAAATATCAACTATCGATCTATTAATATATTTTAAAGAATTGCAGAAAGGGGTTGGGGATGGTAGGGTAGCTAAAATATAATCGAATTTATGGAGTAAGTTATGAGCCGTTGGAAACCCAACTTTTTTCAGATAAGGTTACTATTAGGGACAGTCAATATCAAACGCGGATCTCCCAAGATGATTCCTTTTCTCCACTTTTCTTCGTGATAGCACTCATTATATTGACATATGTATTAAGAGACAAACATGAGTTGCCAACCATAGAAGAAAGGGCCGCAGAGGAGCCACATGTTATTCATGATCGACTTGAAATTGCTTGGCTAAAAAGATATAGAAATGTAATCTTTGGTTCAGTCTATACAGAAATAGATTAAAGACAAACATAGACTTTGAAATTTCTAAATGTGCAGTTGTTGCTCTTAAACAAGGGAAGAATGTATCCATTAAATACATTATTTTGACAAATGATAAAAGACAGAGATCTTGATGAAGAAAGCTGCAAGTACTTGAAGGGGCTTTAAATTGATACTATGCTCTGTAAGAAAACAAACAAATAAACAAACAAAAAAAAACAAAGAAACGTATATATAGTGACAACGATAGTTCACGGAATTTCGATCAAATGATAATAACCTGTTCTCAGCCATCAATTAATGGGATGTTGCTATAGTTATGTACAGTACAGCTTTTGCAAGATGGCCACATGCGGAAATAAATCAACTAGATAGAGACACACGGAAATTATTAGTAAAATATGAAGCACTTTATCCAGATTCTAATGAGCTGTACATCGCAAGCAAGAAGGAATAAAGAGTGCTGACTGGGATTAAAGAATGTGCCGGAGGAGAGCTTAGAAATGTGCATCACTACTTGGCTAACAGTCATGAAGTGTTACTTGCAGTAGTGATGAAAGAGGAAGAGCTAGATAAAGGATCATTGGAAGAGGCAGAAGTACAAGGAAAGAATCGAAGGAGAAAAGATGACTGAGTTGATGAAAATGAAACTTGATGGTCAGTTTGAACGAGATAATAAGTCACTAAAATGTCAGGACGTAATTTTAAGTCTAAAGGTTACTTGAAAAGAGGGACAGATAATCTTATATTTGCCGCCCCGGAGCAAACACCAAATACAAATGCAAACAATAGAAACATCTACAGAAAAAAACTGTTCTGATAAGTTCAGGCTGTTTGATGCGACTCTTGAAACTGTCACACATTATTAGTGCGTGTTCTACACTTGCTCAAAAAGAGTACAAATGTTGCCATGACAAAATATGTGCAAATCCGCATTGGAGTTTGTGCCAGAAGTTTGGAATTCAAGTGCGGAACAAGTAGTTCCAACATCACCCAGAAGCGGTAGTGGAAAATGAGGAAGTTAAGATTCTCTGGGATTTCATGGTTCACTATAACCAAGAGATAAGTTACAGAAAACCAGATATTCAAGTTGTAAATAAAAAGACCAATAAATGCCTAATTATTGATGTGGCTTGCCCAAACGACATAAACTTAACAGGCAAAAAGAATGAGAAACTACGGAACTATCAGAAACTGAAGGTGGGGATTGCTAGGTTGTTAAACAAGAAAACTAGCGTGGCAATCATCATAGGTGCACTTGGCTCTATTCGAGATGATTTTAAGAAATAGTTGGACTTTTTGGGCATCAAGTAGAACGTCATCATATTCCAGAAGGAAGTTTTGCTTGATACAGCAGACATCCTAAGCCTTACACTTTCCATCTAATTGAGCCTTTGAATATGTTCACTAGCTTTGGTGTAAAAACCCCTTTTCCAGTAAAAAGAAACCTGTGTAAAACATCACAACACTGTTATCAAACCAAACCAAACCAAACCAAACCAAACCAAACCAAACAACAACAACAACAACAACAACAACAATAATAATAATAATAATAATAATAATAATAATAATAATAATAATAATAATAATAATAAAAATGCAAGGAGAGCAGAATTAGTTATTGTTGTCAAAAAAAAAAAAAAACAGAAGGCAAAAATCAATGATATTGCAGATCCCGCCGGTGTGAATGTGGAGAAAAAGGAAAGGAGGTCAAAAAGTGCTAATACTTGAAAAAGGAGAAAAAAGATTGTAAAAGTTGAAGAAGTGAGAAGTTGTTCTTGTGATGCGAGAATGTCACAAGGAATTTGACAAGTGGATTGAAAATTGAGATCCATTGTTTTAGTACTTCAGAAGACTGTCTCATTGGGAACCGTCAGAATCTTGCGGAAAGTGCTGGAAGACTGAGAAAAGAAGATGCTGATTGTCTATGATCATTTGTTATGATCCGCCTATCAACATATCAACATATCAACATATCAATCGGTAATAACATCAGCCAGACACGAAATCTGGCAACATAATAATAATAATAATAATAATAATAATAATAATAATAATAATAATACAACACACTACATCTGAAAGACGGTGTTGACCAACTCTTCATAAAAAGGAAAGACGGCGGGAGGGGACTGGTTAATACAGAAGACTGTGTGAATGACAGCAAAAAAGAACTAGAAAAATACTCAATGCAAAACACTAAAAGAATAATCATAGCAGCGGGAGACACGGAAAAAATAAATAAAACAGAAAAGAAAAAGACAATGGAGAAGAAAAGAAAAAACTGTAGGAAGAGAAACAACTACACGGAAGATTCATAAGGATGGCAAAAGATGAAAATAACAAAAACACTTGAACATGGATGCGAAAAGGAAACATAAGCTGAGAAACTGAATCTCTAATTACTGCAGCACTAGAAAACTCGATAAGAACCTACCATATCAAAGCAAAGATCGACAAAACACAAGAAAACAGCTAATGCAGACTCTGTGGACAAAGAGACGAGACGATAAACCATATAATAAGTGAATGCAGCAAACTGGCCTAAAAGGAATGCAAGAACAGATACGACCAAGTAAGAAGGATAGTACACTGGGAATTATGCAAACAACTGCATCTTGAACGCACAGACAAGTGGTACAAACATAAGCCGGCAACAGTACTTGAAAACGAGAATCACAAAGTCCTATGGGACATGGACATACAAAATGATAACCCCATTCAAGCAAGAAGACCGGATGTCGTAATAATTAACAAGAAAAAAAAATCCTGTCAAATCGTAGACTTTGCTGTTCCAACTGACCAGAGGGTGAATATCGAAGAAAAGGGGAAACGGAGCAAATACACAGAGAGCTGAAAGGGATATGGAAGATGAAGAAAATCAAAATAATACCTATAATAGTAGGAACACTAGCAACAAATCCCAAAAACATTGACAAAAGAATGGGAGAAATTGGAATCAAAGGAATGACTGCAAAATACAACGAACAACAATCATGAAAACCCTTGACTGTTGAAACTAGCAGACAGAAGTAACAAGGGCGGGCAAGACAAACTGCTGCAAAGGCAAAACATAAGATACTACCAAGAACACTGGAACCGCATATCTATAAGTCCTCTAACCCAACCCTATCCCCATTGTCACATCACTGCCCCCCCCACAAAAGAGTGCGACGAAATAACTAAGTAGAGTCAAGGAGGAAGGAATGACCGATGAACAGACCAGACCTCAGCCGAATAAGCGCGAAGAGAACTTGGACTTTGGGGAGGCTTATTGCCACTCAAATCCCAGCAAAGACTAATAGCTGCTACCAACGAGAAATCAATGGCAAACAGCTGTTGCAATAATGCAAATTTATTTGCAAATGTTATCGAAAGAGGTGGAGAGTACTGGAAACCTGCGTAGACTTGTCACTCAGCTTCCAGTGAACACCACACGTTGTTTTCAGGGAAAGATGTCTGAATCTACAAAGCCATAATTCGCCCATGTATGGAGTACTGCTGTCATATTTGGGCTGGTGAATCTGCTACTAGTTTCTCACTCCTGGACAGGGTCCAAAAGAGAGGCGCGAACCTAATAGGTCCTGAATTGTCATATAAACTTCAGCTCCCTGTCCCAACGACGAAATGTTGCATCTCTCTGCCTGTTTTACAAGTAATTTAATGGTGTATTCTCTGACGAACTACAAAGACTTGTTAGCGCTCGACAAACCAGACAAGTAGCGAAGTCTCATCCCTACACAGTTTAGATCCATAGACGTAAGAAAGCCTTTTACTCTAATAGCTTCTTCCCCAAAATGGCAGGACTTTGGAATTCTCTTCGAATTTCCTGCTTCCCCAACTGTACTGACATGCAGAAGTTCAAGTATAACGTGAACAGACATCTTACTGCTAAACTCCCTACATAATACCCTTGGAACTTAGGTCCCTGATAGTGCCCCCTACATCAAAGTGGCAACGTGCCTTGTTTGGGGTAAAAATGTAATAAACAAACCCTGTGTGAAAACTCCTTGTGAGCCAATAATAAATTGACGACACTGCATGAAAGACTAATTCACAACCTGAAAATATATGTCCAGGAATCAGATGTGCCAGAATTGATAACAAAAGTAAGAACAATACTGATACACAAGACATAGAAAAGGGAACGCTCCGCAACCACAAGCCCATAACTTGCTTAACAACCATGTGGGAAATGTACTACTTTTTTATAATCGTAAATAAAGGAAAAAGAAAGGAAACGAATAAAAAAAAGGGAAAAAGATAAACCCTTGATCTACTATACATAGACGAAAAGATGCAGGAAAAATTAAAAAGTAGAAAAATAAACGAATATTACCATGGCATGGATTGACTATGAGAAAGTATACGACAAGATCCCTGAAGAATGCTTGAAGCTGCAGAAAATGCCAAACAAGCTTATCAATTTGATTGAAAAACCAATGAGAACATGGAGATGTGAACTGACAGCTGAAGGACAATGCACAACTGAGATAAAAATACAAGGAATTATATTCTAAAGAGAATTCCTATTGCCACTACTAGTCATCATAGCCATGATACCACTTAACAAAGAAAGTCAAATCGGATACAAGTTTACTAATACGTGTGAACGAATGGACACATCTAATATGTACGAGGGGCGTGCAATAAGTAATATCCCTGACCCACTTCCCATAGCAGTAGAGCAACGAAACTTGGCACAGTTATTAGTCTTTATCTACATAAGAACCACCCAGAGTTATGAATTTCTCCCATCGTTTGATGCAGCTGTGGAGACCGTTTTTGTAGAACAGGTTGGTCCTCCAACCACGACGTGACTTCAGAAATCAAGGCTGCATCATCTGGGAAACGCTTTCCTTTCAAAAACAACTTCATGGCTGAGAAGAGGTGAAAGTCAGAGGGTGCAAGGTCAGGAGAGTAGGGTGGATGGGGAAGGATTTCATAACCACACGCCCGTGCTTCTGATCTGGCGACATGCGAGTTGTGGACCGGAGCGTAGTCCAGCAGGAGGAGGGTATCGTTGCTGACCTTGTCCCGCCTTTTGATTTTGATAGCTTCCCTTAATTTCCTCAAAAGTGAAGAATAATAGGCTCCTATAATTGTGGCACCCTTTGTCAGGAAATCTGTCATCATTACTCCGTCCTGGTCCCAGAAGACTGTGAGCATGATGTTGCCAGCAGAGGGTTGCACCCTTGCCTTCTTTGGAGGTTGTGAGTCCAAATGCTTCCACTGCATTGACTGGGCTTTGGTATCTGAATCATAGTGATGGACCCAGGTTTCATCCTGTGTAATCAGTCTTCTTGGCACATCTCCAAATTCATCCTCGAGCAATCGACGCGTTCTCGCTTCTGGAATGGTGTGAGCAACCTGGAATCCATCTGGCAGACACCTTATGCATATGTAAATGGTCATGAATGATAATATCCAAAGACCCTGTACTAATCTTGACATCTTGGCCTATTTGGCGAATATTATTGCGCCGATCTTCCCAAATGGCAGCCTCAGTTGACGGACAGATGCCTCATCAATGGCAGAAGTGGGGGGGGCGATCAGGTCTGGGAGCTGTTTCCACAGAATTCCGGCAATGTTTGAATTCACGATGCCAGCGTTTTACAAGGTCATATGATGGGGCATTATCACCATAAGTTTCTTTCATTTCATCAAACCTCTCCTGTGGTGTGCGTCCTTTCAAATACAAAAAATCGGATCACTGCTCGACATTCAACAGACTCCATTTCACACCTGACTCAGTTCAAACACCTGTAAAACAGAAACCACAATTAGTTCAGAGCTGTAATTTGCCACATAATCTGTAGAGATATAAATCATTGCACATGCAAAATTTCAGGTAGATTAGAAAACTGGAAGTGGGTCAGGAGCATTACTTAGTGTACGCCCCTCGTACGGACAACCTTAAACTTTTCGCAAGAAAAGAGGAACTAGAGACGCTAACAAACAAACTAAATGTTCAGCCATGATATTCGATTAGAATTTTGTATGGAAAAGTGCGCACATCAAGTTATAATACAAGTAAAGATAAAGGAACCGGAAGGTATGGAACTACCCAACCAAGCAGAGATGAGGAAACTAATGTATCATGGAACTTATAGATATTGAGGGGGGGGGTTAACAACAGATAATATCAAAGCAACAGAAATTAAAAAGAAAATGTAAAAGAAAACACCTTAAAACTAAACTATATAGTAGAAACCTAATAAGTGGTAAATACACAAGGCAGTGTCACTATGTAAAACTGAAGAAGACAGAGAACACAGAGGCAAGGGAGAAGACGAAAAAATACGATGGACGATTAATAAGATGACAAAAGATGAAATTAAAAATAAAACACTCATACATGGCTACAAAAAGGACACCTAAACAGTGAAAGTAAATCATTAATAACGGCCTCACAAGATATTAGAACCAAATATCTCGATTAGAACTAAATATATCGATTAGAACCTCATATATCAAATCTAAGATCGATAAAACACAAGAAAACAGCAAATACAGACTCTGTAAACAAAGAGACGAAACGATAAAGCACATAATCAGTGAAAGTAAAAACATTCGGAAATGCTCCAAATAACATAACAGAATTGGGACTGTTAAATATGGAAATATAAAAATAGTAATAGATATTAATCTAGGAGTTTTTGTATATAGTAGTTCGAAACTTAATACTAAGATGTACTCATGTATTGAAAACTTAAAAAAATTATCGAAAAGTTAATAAAATACGTAATATCTTTTATCAAGCAAGTTTTCCTCCTGAAACCTAACCTATTTAATTATACTATTGAATAATATTTCAATGTTCGATTTCAATGGCAGTGTAACAACTGCATTATGGGGATATGACGGTGGTCAAGTTGTTAACTACACGGAATGAGGATATGGGTGTTCCGAGTTCGAGTCCAGCTCGTTCCAAAAAAATACTTTCACTTCGAATGCTGGTAACCTCCCATAAGTACCCGATGTCTTTCTAGATATAATTCTGACAAGAAAATATCGGAGAAATCAATACCAACAACAGAATCTTTCGAATTCAAATGATGATGATGGTCGGCTTTGTTGACAGCACAAGTCCTTTCAACAACAATTGGACATGCCAATTATTTATTATCGAATATTTTGAAAAATACATACTCAATTAGTGAGCAACTTTCAAATTTTCTGACGATCTATTAATCTCTTTAATCCACATCCTTGAGTGGATTTTGGCTTTAATAAGCTCTGTATCATTAGTAATAAACACTAATACTTAGATTCTTTTGCTGTTTATTACACTCCAAGCAAGACACAGTGCTACTAAGTCGTAAGGTGCTACTGCTTGGGACTAGATTAGCAGGGATATTATGTAGGGAGTTGAGCAGCGAGATGTCTGTTCACATTACATCGGAACTTCTGCATATCAGTACAGCAAGAGAGCAGAGGTCTGGGAGGAAATTCCAAACCTAGCAGTTCGATGGAAGATATTGGAGTAGAAGGCTTTACGGCATCTAGAGATATCTACAGTGAAGGGGGTTTTGTAAATTATCTGGTTTGTCGGATATATTTAAATCGAGAGGGTACTAGTGCTTAAGATTATACCGAGCACTAACCATTAAAAAACTTGTAAAACAAGCACAGGGCTGCTACATTTCGGCGAGGGGACAGAGGTTGGAGTTTGTCCGTCAATGCGAGACCTATTAGGTTGACGAATTTTTTTCGACCCTTATCTTGGAGGTTGGCGAATTTTTTCTGACCCTTATCTAGGAAGGAGGAACTAGTGGGAGATGCATCAGCCCAGATGTGACAACAATATTCCATGCATGGGCAAATAGTAATTTACTTAAATAAAAAGCAAAAACGTCATCTATATATTAATAAAATAGCGTGCGTGTTATTTATGTCGTGTGTCACGCTTGTATCCGAGTGAGTGTCGGTTAATTGCCATAGCCTTTCATTAATTGCAATAAATAAGTTTACCAAATATTTTTCACAAGTTTTGGTTTCGGTTTCGATTATAGCTAATGGCACTCAAGTCATTTATTTTTTTATAAATACTTTTTCCAATAATTCTTTATAAGGTTTGGTTTCGGTTTCGATTAAAGCTGAAAGAAGTCAAGTTATATATATATATATATATATATATATATATATATATACTTCAGAATAGTTTTTATTTAACAATCAGTTGTTATGGAAACGTGAGATTGTAGGTTTACAAAATATTGTAAATTCTATAAGTTATCCCATCTAAACAAGAATTGCTCGATATGCAAGATAGAGCAAATAAATTAAATTGCAATTCAATGAATTTCAAAAAAACTCTCATTGAAATGAAATGAAGTGGTTGAGTTTCATATCAAAGAATTTTTATTATTCTAAGCAAGACAAAGAATGCTTTAGAAAATTAATCTCCTTAACCTATAGGATTTCGATGCCTACCATCTCATCCGAGGAGAGAAAATATTAGCAAATACTTATAAAGGTATGCACCCTATTTGCTAAAGTCAGTGAGACATGGAAAGTACAAAGTCAAAATAATAAATTTATCAGAAGTCCTGTAGCAAGAGGATTTGCAGAAAAAGGATATGAATGTTTTTTTAGATCCAGCTTGCTTCGTAAAATCCATGTTATACGTTCTTTACATCCGTTTGGCAATAATGTCCAAGCTATATATTGGGTAATCTGCATAGCTGTGTAGATATCCGAATCGGGCAAGTGCTTGTATAAATTTGTTTTTGGGTCCAGCGATAATAATTCAAAGTCTAGGGGAAACACTTCATTAGAAGTCTATGTTATTTTTAGTGGGACGAGGTGTAAATATTAGGGAGAATAGGTAGTGGTGAGTGGTAGGAAGTGGGGTGAAACATATGTGCATATTCATCCCTATATGCACATGAACACACATATACAAACACACACATACACACACAATATATATATATATATATATACATATACATACATACACATATACACACATATATATACATATACACATATATATAAACATATATATATACATGTACATACATATATATATATATATAAACAGTATAGGTGTTAAAAAATATCTATGATAAACTTAGGTAAGTTACCTACACTAACTATGGTTATAATTAATGGTGTTAAATAATGGTATACTTTCTTCTTCTGATAAATATATTATTTTGACTTTGACTTTCCATGTCTCACTGACTTTAGCAAATAGGGTGCATACCTTTATAAGGAGATTAATTTTCTAAAGCATTCTTTGTCTTGCTTAGAATAATAAAAATTCTTATATATGAAACTCAACCACCTCATTTCATTTCAATGAGAGTTTTTTTGAAATTCATTGAATTACAATTTAATATATATATATTAATTTTATTTATACAGACATTAATGGCTACATATGTGCATACATGTTTCTGTAATCACCCACGTTAGGGGATTACGTCTTTAGGCCAAGAATTACCGTCGAAAGTGATATTCCAACCAAATACATTTTCCTATTTCGTTTATCAAGTCAGAATGCAACCTGGGTGGGAGTCATAAAAACGGTTACAGGACAAGTGAGGTCTTTGAAGATAATAAACATCTTTTTCATTTCCCTTTCCCCCCAATCCAACCCATCTTTTGGTTTTTATGGCATAAGGTACTTGAGAATTTAGTTTTTTTGTCTTGGAGTCTGTAAATTAAGAACATTAGCTATGGTCAACTAAGTACTGACCGGTGCCTTTCAATCTACATCCATCCACACACATACATGCAACACACACACAACACACACATACACAGACACCGCCACACACACACACTCACGTTAATACATATATTCAAAAGCGAATCTATGCTGTTCGCTTTTATTTTACTCATAACACACGTACTGAAACTAGGCAATAACTCTAAACTACGCATGAATAAAGTTAAAAATTACAATAAGGTAAATAAACCAAAACAAAAAATAAATAAAAATAAATAAAAACAAAATAAAAACAAATAAACAAACAAAATATGAATAAACATAAAACACGACATTTATCTAAACCCCACATGTACATATATATATTAATATATCAATATACTTATAAACGCCTACACTTTGCTACACCCGCGCATATATATACACACACACATACAGACATACAGAGACAAATAATGGCATTTTTCTTTACTTCAGTAGCGTTGTAACCCCTTCATATATGAAATAGTATGCTCCTACACTCCAGACGGGTGTATATATATATATATATATATATATACACACATACATACATACATACATACATACATATATATACACATATATATATGTGTATATATATACATATATATATACACATACACACAGATACATATATATATAACATACATACATACATACATATATATACACATATATATTTGTGTATATATATATGCATATATATATACACATACACACAGATACATATATATATAACATACATATAAACAACATTCGGACATCCATACATTCTTGTAATCTATATTGTTACAGCAATCATATACGAGACAGCCTATTCTAATAGTTCAGAAATATATATGCATATACATACATATACATACATACACACATACAAATACATGCATATACAAACATACACACAGATATATAGATACACATATATATACATATATATATATATATACAAACGTACATGCATACATAAAATACACTTATACATACATACTTACACAAATATAGACATATATATATATATATATATATACATGTACCCTGCCACCAAATGATACATCTAAAGTAGAAACAAACATGAACACATTTACTATATAAATTCCCCTTTCCTATCAAACTCCACACGCATAGTTATATTTCATGGCCCCACCCGCTTGTTACATTTTCCTAAGTTGTAGTTTTTTTTTCCGTAAAAATTTATACTACGTAAAAATTTATATTGAATTCAGCATGAAGTTCATAGGCCTATCTTCATATTAAGCAAGCACTCTTTCGATGGTTAGGCAGATATACATAAGATGTATAACAATACAATAATAATATATAATAACACATGACAGAAATCAGAGTATTTAGGTTATACAAACTGAGTATACAAGCTTCTATATTGTAATACTTACCTTCATTTTTATTTATTCACCCTAATTTCTTTATCCTCTTTTATTTCATTCACCCTTCATTCCTTACTTTCTTTCATCTATTTATTCATTTATCCTTTTTCTTTTAAATTAATATTCCTACCCAGGTATATTAAGATCATATATCCATATATATAGCATACACCCAAAAATACCCATATGCATACATTATTACGAGGTTCACACAAAACAATCTATTACTCGTTTGGTTCAAATATACCTTCATACAGGTACTTATTTAGGTTAGTAATATTATAACTGTTTGATGAAGTAGAATATTAAGCGACTTACGTAATCCATACGGGTATGATCATAGTTGCGACCTCACTTATCCTCTTTGTGGGGGGTTATTTGATGGGAGTTAGTTGTACTTATAGTTGTTCTGGTCTACTAATTTAGAGTTCTTTAAGTGCGTGTATTCTGAAATGTTTGCAGGATATAGCAGTTTCTTGTTTAATATTTGATAATTTATCTCTGTCTTTAAACCTAGTTATCTCAAGTTTTTCTGATAAGCATAATGGACATGGTGAGATCAATGAGTGGCAAGTCTTGGCCCTCCTAATAATCTTCCATTCTATACTAGATGTTTTTTTCTCTAACTAATTTCCAGTAATATAACGATAAGGAAGTGTCCTTTTCATATGTTTGATTACCCATCGAGCGTGTATGTCCATAGAATCTATTTTTGAAAGTCATTTGGGTACTCCCTATGTACAATATTTCGTCCCTTGGGTTCTCTACCGGGAATATCCTAGCTTGGTATACCACTGATGAGGTCAGACATTCATTTTTTATTGGACATTCCTCAGGCTTTTTACAGTTACATTTATTCACCGCAGTGTTTGCACTAGTATTTTCACCTTCTCTATTAGTCGTCTTTAAAATTCTTCCATTATGCTTTTTTATAATCCTTTCTAAGTTATCACTACAGCTATAACTTAATTTTAATGTATTTTTATTAAATATTGTATGCAATATATTTTATGTAATAATAAAAATAATAATAATAAAAATACATTAAAATCAATTAATTCATGTTTAAATTTGGTGCCCATGTTTTGTGGATTAAAAAATATTTTGCAAATATTAATTCATCCTATATTTATGAAGAATTTATTCGGCAATATTCAAAATTTAAGTACGCCATTATTGTGATGTTTTATTTGTAATATATTTCAATTTAACTTTCATTACAAGCACAGTTTTATTTTATTTGTTTAGTACCCTCTCCGAAAAACAGGTAAAACTAGCCGATAAAACGTAAAAGCCTTCTGGGGGAGCTAACTACTTCAATATAATTCCCGAAATATATAGTGTGAAAACACGGAACATTTTGTATGTTGAATATATTATATTCCAAAATATTTTTTTGTGAATTAGCGGGGTTTGAAAATTTCAGACGACAAAATTTAAAAAATCTAGCGATTTTCTGGAGATTTATTTTCCCTGATCTAGCTATTTTAAAAATCTCATTTGGCAACACTGGGTGGGGTTTGCTAATTATCCTTACTACACCCCCTCTCTCTAACCGTTCTTGACATTCGATAGTCGTTCTTACCATGGAAATTTAGGGTGTCTATTCCGAAAACCGTTCGTAACATGAGGAGATTTGGTTGGTTGGTTGGTTGGTTGTTTTTGTTTTACGGCATATCAACCCTTTTCGGGTTATTTAATGCCGAATCCAAATATTTTGAAGAAAAAATTTTTTAATAGAATATATTTGTTGTTTTCACGTGGGTTTCTATTTAACCCATAGTTGGGACCCTAACAGGTACTACCAATCCGGGTCAGAGTGGACCTGGGAGCAATGGTAATTAAAGGGTGGCTCCACATTTCCCAAAGCCCACAAGCTGGGGCCTCACCACTGGATATAATTTAAGGTCATATCCAGGACCCCCATTGAGGGGCTTTTACCCTCTACAGGGGGGCAGTCGGTGTATTCTAATGCTCCACCGACAGGGCTGGAGGAGGTTTGGGGTTGGCAGCAACAACATCACCACCAATAACAACAACCTTACTTTAAATTTTTTAGAGGGGGGTGGCATGCTTCCATCGAGCAACGCCGATTAGCGGGTACCGCTAGTGAATAATAAACAGAAAAGATTTAGCTATAGAACACGATAATTTTGCTTTACCTGTCTCGCGATAGCTAAATTGGTAGGAGACGCGGCTGGAGTGTTAAATGTTTTGGTTTCGATTCTAGCTGATGGCACCTAAGTCTTTTTTTAAAAAAAACTTTTCAACTCTCTACTATACATTAGGTAAAAATATGATATTTAATGAGGAATATACTCTGTAATGATAAATATCATATCTACATGAATTAAAATATATTTAAGCGTATTTTAAGACCCGACAAAGTCAGGTTACCATCGTTAGTGTAATACTAAAATATAAAGAGTTAATATTTATTGATAAGGAAGTTTTTTTTTACACGGTGGTCACCACTTATCAAGGCCTGGAAGCCACTCAGGGATAAGGGTTATTGCAATTTTGAAGTTTTTTTTTATATGTCTGCCTGAGACCAAGACTGCTATATTGTATAATAGAATTTGTATTGCATCTTGTTTTTACTGGAGTACCACTTATCAAGGCCCGAAGGCTAACAGAGGATAAGGGTTAATGAATATAAGCTGATAGTGTGGTAGTCGTTAATGGTGTAAATTGAGTAGAATTTAATTATTTATGGGGACGGCTCAACAAAGATTATTTACATTAGATTTGAAGGCTACGATGTTGTATTAAACTGGAAAGCAGGCCAGTAGAACAGTATTCCACAGGCGGGCAGTTCTGGGAAAACATTCGTTTTTGTTCATGGAATCTACATTTTTATTTAGGCACAAATAGAGAATGGGGGAAATCATATACAGTGATTGTAGCTAATCGTGTGTTTTGTGAAGATTTGGGAAGAGGGGCATAAATTGGAGTTCAGTCGAGCACTTGCCACGAAAATAGGGATACAGCAGAGACAGGCTCGCTACGTCTCTTCTGTGGGAAATAAGTTTGCAAGGAAGGAAAAAGGGCATCACGTAGTAGATTTTGAAGGCGGTTTAAAACTCGTTTAATATTGTAATATACTTCCAAGCATTAACCGCTCATTTTGGCAAGAACAATTTAGTATATGTACTTGCTCCATGATAATATTCTTCTAGCTTAGCAAAAATTTGCGATCACGCAGAAATTTTTTTTTAATTCATAAAAAAAATAAAATAATAATCGATGTACTTAAATTAAATCGATCGGCATCGCGATGAAAGAATGTATATTCGGTCACTAGTTTGAACTTTATGCGAACAATGATTCGGAAGGAATATATTTATTATTTATTTTTTAACCTGTGAATTTCCTACGTTCCCAGTCACGTACAAATATTTCTGTTTGATGTTATGGCGATATTACTCAGGAATACACGGATGGAAACCAAAAAGCGCGGGAAATCGATGGTAAATTTATTGAAGCTAAAATTGTTTTCATCCACATTTCAATGTTATTTAATTATCGTTTTTTTTGATACTCAAATAATAAAAGCTTTCTAAATTGTGAATACAATTTAATTTATTTTTAAGATGAGATAATGGTTTAAAAGGCCTTAAGGTCTGCGACTTTTAATATATATATATATATATATATATATATATATATATATATATATATATATATATATATATATATCTATATATCTATAAAAGTGAAAGTGTGTGTGTGTGTGTTTATGTCTGGTCGTCTGTGTACATTTCCCTACGCAATAACTCTGTAAATTTTAAGTCTACAGATTCGAAATTTGATATACAGGATAGTGCGATTTGAGAAAATCTTTGTAATCCATTTTCGGATAGAAATTTGGCTGTTAAGGGGTCAAAGTTCAACGATTTGACTTTTGAGAACTCTATCAAACTCATCCGCAAATTTTGGGTCTAAACACTTTTTAGATATAAGTTCCTTGGATATGGATCTTACTTAATAACTTGATTTGAGCCCAAAACAATAAATGTTCAGGTGTTTTAATAGTGGTCAAATTAAAATAAAAATTGACCTCTGCGGTCTCTACCAAATTACTCAGACAATTTCTTGTCTAAACATTTGAAATTTTACATAACGGGTATTCAGAGATAGAACAAGCTTTTTAATCGGATGGAGTCGAAAATTTGAGCTAACAATATATAAATGTATGTATGTATGTATGTTTGCATTTCTGCCTAAAACTTTCGACAGAGGCGACGAATTTTCACAAGATTAGTATCGTTTTTAAGCTCGACCCTTCAGACGACAAATACCGAAAAATTGGCTAAACGCATTAATTTCTTCACCCTCAACTGGGCACTTTTCTACAGGGAGGGGTCGCCTTTTTCACAGATATTTTCCAAAGTCATCCCCTCTTTTCGATTGTCTAGCCTTAATTTAAGCCTGGGTCACTTCTGGTTTGGCGGTGGTCGTAACAGCAAAGACGTCACGTTTTTTCCCGTTCTTTTCTTCCTTCACGTTACGGGTTTCAGCCTGTCTTTCTACTACCACTTTTGTTTCTTACTCAACACACACTTCTAAACACCCGGGCAACGCCGGACACCCATGCTAGTATATATATATATATATATATATATATATATAGTTTTTATTCATCGTTGATTTTTGACCAACCATGTTATGCTATACTGAATTTATTTTAAATAAATAAGTTAAGTTCTTTGAAAAGAATTGAATGTTTCTCTCTTACGAAGTTGCTCTCCAGTTAAAAGATCAAACATGAAATAAATACAACCTTAAATTTATAGATTACTATAAGCTTCAGTTTCAACACTACTAGTAATCTAATACACATACACACACGCGTGAACTCACACACATATATGTGTATACGATTATTGTTCCAAAAGTAAAGCCTCCTATTTTTTTAAACTCAAAAGTGCAAAAAGCTACGAAGCCGAAGTGATACCTTTAAAACACGCGACATTTTTGCTTGTAATCTATTTTTCTACATAGTCACAGCCAAAACCAATAAGTGGGTGAATATTAGAAACAGTTCGGACAAAAATCAACAAGAAAATGACTTTAAGAGAAATTGGAATTAAGGGGAACACTGGAACTATAACAGATGTTAATGCTAAAAATTAAAGTAAAATTTTAAATAAAACACTTTTTAACGAGGAAACTAATCGATATGAGCTACAAACGCTAACCGGCCATAAAAAAGTTGAATAAAGCCGTAATCCAGAAGCAGAAATTCTATCTCGTCTACCTATTAAAAATAAATTACTTGTGTATGTCTGTTTAAAGGCGAAATCATGTTATAAATTTTAACAGAAAAGAACAGCTCATTTGTTGTGTTTTGGAGTTTGATTTTACAATTCTGTTGATTTGTTTTTTCTGCATGGCACGTATTCCAGATGATATGTCTACGGGACAACAACCATATACTTCTTAACTAGCAAAAATCACAGCGTATTCTTTGACTAGTTAAGTCGCTAGTTTCACGGTGTGAAGCCTCTTTCGAGGGATCGATAATATCAGCTTTACACCTCGACGACTGCCAATAACAAAAAGTGCAGAAATATCACACCAACCAACGCCAACATTATCAGCTAGAAACAACGGAAAAGAACCCAAAGACGACGATATCCTGTTGCATAACAAGGAGAAAGAGTCACAAAAAGTCATTAGTTCGTAAAATTCTAGTAATAACTACTTTCAATGTATACGAAAAAGGTTAACTGCTTGTTTATATGTGTGTAATCTAGTTGTTTATTGCGATTCATTAAAAAATACCGATATGTGCGTCCACAGTTTTTCAACCAGCCAGAGTTTCCCTTTCTTAGATAACTTGGTCTCCTACATTAAGCCACATATTTGTGAGTTGCAGGTTTATTAAATAGCTAACTGGAGGCCCGTAGTTGCTCTGTCGTATAACACTCTTAAACACATTTTATTTTATGTAGATTGCATATGTATTATTATAGAATCTATCCTCTGTTGAAGATTATATATTACGAGAAATAATTTGTCCTGTGGACTAATTTGCAAAATAAATAAATAAATAAATGAATAAAAATAAATAAAATAAATAATAATGATAATGTAGTTCACCAAATTTCTTCTGTGTTTGTTACAATATCACATCAGCTGATATTTGGCCTTGACGATGAATGCCTCGGAAAAGTCACATCTGATTAATGTTTCGTTTTAAAAAATGCAAACAAAGAAATAATTTGTGGCGATTTTAAATGGTACCTCTTCTTTTATCGTAAACTGAATTCATTAATAAGAAAAAAATTAAAATAAAATCTCAAGGAAGACCCGGGCTTGAACACAGGATTATTAGATCCTAAGCTATGTTTCCAGATGTCAACAAATCTAGTTTTTCTATTTTTTGTTGAGATTTATTTTAATCTCCCTTGCCGGTGCAACGTAAAATATTTCCATGTGAAAATTTTCTATAAGAAAAAAGCCTATTTTTAGGACATATTTTTTTTTCGATTTTCGACACTTATCGACGAATTTCTGTATAAAACATATTGAATAACATTGCACGACATACACATTACCTTTGTGTGAAATTTGCAAAAGGTAAACCAGCCGTTTCGGAACCTATAGGGAAGGGACTCACACACACACAAAAGTGTTTTTATATAATAGTAAAGATAAGTGTGACCATTTGTAGAAAGGCTTCAACGTATGCCCTAATATTTTAACGATCGAAGCACAGAAATTAGGAACCCATGATTTTTGGAAAATCTTCAACAGTGTAGTAAATAATGGGCAATCAACGATCCCCCCACTATCTAACAATCATGAGGTTGCTTGCATGGCAACCGACAAGGCTAATCTGTTTGCCAGTCGGTTTTCCTATAACTCCACACTGGACCCGGCACACCACTCCCTCCCCGACTTTTCTTTGCGGACGGACGCCACACTAGACGATTTGAAAATCACCCCTTCTTAGGTGCATGGTATCATAAAAACCTGGACACCTCAAAAGCATGTGAACCTGATCTCCTCCCGGGTGTGCTATTAAAAAATGCTCTGCGGAGGTTGCTCCCGTTCCTCCAAACTTTACAATAAATGCCTTAACGAATCTTGCTTTCCCGACTGCTGAAAAACCGCTTCTGTGGTACCAGTCTTCAAGAATTCTGGTGAAAGAACTGACCCACTAAATTATCGCACCATTAGCCTCCTCCCGCTTTTCGTCAAAATATTTGAGTACTTATTTAATCAAGCCCTAGTCCAGCACCTAACAGCTGCTAAACTCCTGACCGATAAACAATATGGATTCAGGCAAGCCCGTTCAACAGCAGATATCTTTACTGTAGTCTCTGAACGTATATACCGTTCACTGGACAAAACGGGGGAGAGTAGAGCGGTAGCCCTTGATATATCTAAGGCTTTTGAGAGGGTATGGTACGATGGTCTTCTAAGAAAAATTAGATCATATGGTATCACTGGAAGAATACATAATGTAATTAAATCTTTCTTAAGTAAGAGAACAATCCAAGTTGTACTCGACGGTCGTACACCTAAACAATATGATATAAATGCGGGAGTACCTCAGGGGTCTATCCCTGGACCTTTATTATTCCTGATATTCATAAATGACCTCCATGATAAAATTGTTTCAGAGATGCGTATATTTGCCGATGAAATCTCTCTCTATAACAGGCATGAGGCGAAAACAACTGAACATATCGAAGGAAATGGCAGAAACACTAGAGGATGACCTCCAATCTAGTGGAATGGGTACAAAAATGGATGGTCACATTCAATGCTGCCAAGAATAAGTTTGTTTCCTTCAATAACTATAAGAAACCTTCTCTACCACCAATAGCAATGGCCAAGAACACATTGCCTGAAAGTACGTCTTTTAAACTCCTCGGTTTAACGTTTACAGGGAACATGAACTGGAATAGATACATTGAGAGCATTGCCAAGGTGACCTCTCTTTACCGTGCTAGAAAACTACTTACGCCTGAAAGTATCCTGTACCTCTATAAGGCCACGATTCGCCCATGTATGGAGTACTGTTGTCACATCTGGGCTGGTGCATCTGCTGCTTGTCTCTCACTCCTAGACTGGGTTCAAAAGAGAGTCGTCAACCTGATAGGTCCTGAACTGTCATCTAGGCTTCAGCCTCAGTCCCATCGACAAAATGTTGCATCCCTCTGCCTGTTCTAAAAATACTTTAATGGTGAATGCTCTGACGAACTGCAAGCACTTGTACCTCTCGACGTAACTACCCCCGACAAACCCGACAAGCAACTAAGTCCCACATCTTTATAGTAGAGATCACTAGGTATAAGAAGGCCTTTTACTCCAATAGTTTCTTCCCCAGAACTGCTAGTCTCTGGAACCCCCTTCCGGGATTCTGCTTTCCCAACTGTACTTGTTATATATAGGTTTCATTATTATTATTATTACTCTGTTTCTTTTTGTTGTTATATCGTTCGTTGTACTGTTCTTTGTTAAAAGTGAGTCTTATTAAAGTGCAGTCTTAGAGAGAGAGAGAGAGAGAGAGAGAGAGAGAGAGAGAGAGAGAGAGAGAGAGTCTTTTATTAAGAGGGACGTTGTGAGAGATGTTGTTCGTTTTATGAAGCGATTCATATTTATATTAAATGTTCATACTTAGAAATGTAGGAGCTCTTTGAGTGAGGAGATAGTGTTCAGACAGTCTTAGTGTTCATATTGTGTATGTAAGATGTGTATATAAAGACATTCTAAACCACATGATATACAAGACATATAATAACAATTTTCACTTTACCGTTTTGGTAGAATATCAACACAAAGACGACGTTTATAAAAACACATGATGGGTTTATTTCTTCTTACGATCGGCCGTGGTTTTCTGAGTCAAGAATTCAAAGTTTCACATTCTAAGTTTCAAAAGTTACCGTCTCGCTTCTAGACGTTCGAATGTCCATGTCTGGACTGTCGTCTGTCGTCCTCAGAGTCTCTCTGAGTCTCTCCTCCTTCTCCCCAAGTTTCTAACTATATCTAGAACTTCCCATTTTCCATGACGTCATACACATGTTAAAACATGTGTCTTCTTTCACGTGTTCTGGACATGCATGTCCAAAACTTTTTCCTTTGTTTACAAAAGGAATTTTAACCTATATTCCCAGTAACCTATATTTCCAATATGTTAAAAAACATGTTTATTAAATTATCTTGTAGTTGCATTCCTCACTTGAATTTTTCATAACAGATTGACAACGCACATTCTTTTCTTGAAACTATTTTATCTCTAAGCTAAACAAGGGTTTGTTTTACATTCCATTTTCTAATTCTCTCTCGCAATCTATTTCTAAACCTAATTTACGAGGTTCGAATTTCGTCTATTCTATTTCATTTTCATTTTAACTAAATCTCTCTATTTTTATACTTACATGAAAAGGGGACAGCCCTTATCATGTAACATACTGGTATGCAGAAGTTCAAGTGTAATGTTAACAAACATCTTTCTACTCATCTCCCTTCATTATGCCCCCGCAAATTATGTCCCCGATAGTAGCCCCCTACTTCAAAGTGGCAATGTGCCTTGTTTGGGGTGAAAATTGAAAAAAAAAATTAAATTGCAATTTCAATGTGAATCATCGTCTATGTTTTATGCATTATTTTCGTACTTTGCTGCAGTTACTACTACTACTATTACTGCTTCTTCTGCTGCTGCTGTTGTTGTTGGTGTTGGATATTGTGAGCTCTGGATAGCGCTGGATAACCCGAAAGATCAAAGAAACAAAAAAATATGGCGCTGCGGTATATTACAATCTTTTTTTTTATTGAAATGAATCTTTTTAATTGGGGAGAAATTTATTGAAATCGGAAGATAAATAGTTTAAAACAATAAAATAGTTTCAGTTAAATAGTTATCTCATAAAAGAATGGAATTTTAGTTTAGTAAAACAATAAAAATACCGTAAAATTACCGTTTATTAAAACAATAAGGTTGATCTGGTTGCGTGACGTCAGATAATTAAAAAAAGAAACATGTTATCATCAGGTCTGTGACAACAGCATATTCTTTTCGTTGTTTTGACTCCTGAGCATATATCCGTTAATATATTATATGTTTTTATATAGACTGATGTGATTTTCGGTTGATTGACTGTGTTTTACTGTGTCGGATATTAACTTGAGAGTCAAAAGGATGAAAAGAATATGTTGTTACAACCCTATTTATTATACGAAACAGAGACTAGGGCGGAGAGTTGGATGTTAGAGAGCAGACTGACTGGAAATTAGCCTGCAAATATTTTGTCTATGTGGTCTATGGAAGCATCAACTGAACCAATTAGAGAGCAGTAATGCGTACAACCCCGAAGAAAGTAACAGACACGTAAAAAAGTTATATAAAATATAACTTGGTGTTATGGCGTTTCTTTTGAAGGAAAAATCTAACCGTCGGTCAATAGCGACTACGAGAAATATATTTTCTCCTCTTTGTCTGGTGGGCCACACCAAATAAAGACGTTTATTAATCGTTGTTAAATAAACTGTCTCTCGTACGTCATTGGACCGTTTGTTGAACTATATTTATGTGTGCAAACACCCACCAGCACACGCACGCACACAGAAAGCGAACGGACACAGTATATTATGAATATAGAAAAAAGAACATTACATATCCATTAAAGAATACATGTTATATATATATATAATTGATATTTTATTTTTATTTTATTTGTTTTATTTGTTTATATGTATACACTAAACGAGACGATCCACTAGACGGCGCGATGAACGAAACAGCGCACGCGTTATCAAGCCTACTACTATCGTGAGCTCTTCCTTTTTTTTCTATATTTACGCTATTCATTTATTCAGATCAACTTCTTGCTTACCTACTCTTATTCTGTTTGCTCTCGTAAACTTAACACTTTTCTTTTTTGCTTTGTTTACGTGATTTACGCCATTCAAATATATTACTCACCTCCTCTTATGCTGCTATTTCTAGCTTTCTTTTTCTTCTTTATTTACTTCCTTTATTTATTTACAATTTCTTAATCGCCTTCCCTTCTTCTACCACGATTAGCTTATGCATTTCTTTTCCATGGTAATTTATGTTATTTATTACAATTTCTAACTTTTCCCTCTCACCTTGCTGCCTTCATACCGCTAAAGATGTTCTTCTTTGTTTACGTCATTTATTTATTTATAACTTCCTATTCTTCTATTCTTACGCTGTTCCGCCTAATACTACTATTTTTTACATGGGAATCACCATTTATCAAGGCTAGAAGGCCAATCGAGGATATGGGTTAATGCGTGTACTGAAGTCACTGAGAAAACAGTGATCGAAATTGGGTAAAATAGATAATTTAGGGGGCAGCTCAACAAGAACTTATTTACATTGGACTTGAAGATGACCATATTGTAGTCAGATAGAAAGCAGACCAGTGGAAAAGAGCTCCATAGGTGGGCAGTTCTGGAAAGAAGCTTTGTTCATGGAATTTGCGTTTAGATTTAGGCACATATATAGTGCTTGTTTTAAAGGTTTGGCAAAAGGAGACCATGGATTGAAGCTCAGACGATCACTTGCCATGAAAATCACGTTAAAGCAGATACAGATTTGCAACATCTTTTAGTGGGAAAATCCGTGAGAAAGTGGCTTGGGTAGCTTTTTTTTTCATAGGCATCACCACTTATCAAGGCCCAGATGCCACTCGAGGATAAGGGTTAAAGAGTGTACAGTAGAAATTGGACAATATAGTAACCGTTAGTAATGGAGATTCGGTAAATTTGTTAACTTATATGGAACGGCTCATCAAAAACTTGTTTACGTTAGACTTGAAGACAACCATATTGTAGTCAGCTGGAAAGCAGAAAAAAGGAAAACAATTCCATAGGTGCGCAGTTCTAAGAAAGAAGCTTTGTTTATGGAATCTACGTTTAGGTTTAGGCACGGATAAAGAGTGGGGGATTATTGATAGTGTTTTCTGCTATGTGGCAACAGTACACTATTTTAGGACCTATCTGGCTTTTATACAGAGAGTGGATTGCGTCGGGAGTGAGATACCTTCTAAAACGGTAACATCACGCGAACATTTTTCCGCCGATCTTGGCAGCAGATTTGATTTAATCTACCATTTTCGTTCAGGAGTAAAAAGTTTGTCAACACAAGGAACCGCTTTTAGACTTTTAGTACTAGCCGATGTTTTCTTTTTTCTGTAACATTCAGGTAACTTATTTACAATTTCTTAATTTGCTCTTCTTAAACCTGTGCTTCGTTCAGTACTGGTTTATGCTTTTCCTTCTTTCTTATTTACGCCATTAATTCATTTTAAATCGTTTTTTTTACTCAATTTTCAGCCCACACAAGGCACAGTGCAACTTTGAAGTAGGGGGATACTATCGGAGACATAAGTTGCAGGGGTATTATGAAGAGAGATGAGTAGCAAAGTGTCTATTCACATTACACATGAACTTCTGCATGTCAGTACAGTTGGGAAGCAGAATCCCGGAAGGGAGTTCCAAAGTCTCGCAGTTCTGGGGAAGAAACTATTGGAGTAGAAGGCCTTCTTACACTTAGGGATATCTACTGTGAAGGGGTGGGATTTGGCTGCTTGTTGGGTTTGTCGGGGGTATTCAAGTGTTTGTAGTTCGTCAGAGCATTCACCATTAAAGTACTTGTAGAACAGGCAGACAATTTTTTAATATCTTGCTCCTATGCTGTTACTTCTACTACTTATACTACATTAATCTTTTTCTTCTTTATTTACGTTATTTATTTATTTACAACTTCTGAATCTCGTTTATTCCAGCTCTTGCTTTTGGTTCTACTGGCTTTACCTATTCGTTTTCTTTTTTATTCAAGTTATTTATCGTTCACATCTAATTATGCTGCCTCTTTTTCTTCCATCTTAATATTTTACGATGGCAACGCAGTTTCAAAGTGAAAAGTGATACATTGGTCGCAACTAACAAATAACTATCGCGCATAGAAACTTCAGGACGTGTCCAAAAACTGGAATCTCATTGTTAATGTATGCAATACCGATTAAGCCGCCCCCTTTTTTTAGGAATGCAGTCACATAAAAAAAACGGTTGATATGTAGCAACATTTTTGTTTCTTCCGTAATATTACTAGACTTTCGACATCAGGAATATATTTCCATAAATATAAATATTTTCGCTTTGTAACAAACACGCGTATGGGCGTGCGTATATTATGAATATGGATATGAAAATATTGATATCCATCGAATTATTTACAAAATTTTGAATATCCAAATGAAAGGTAAAAAGAAAAAAAAAATCCAGATTTATTTGCATGAATTTTTTTTGAATAGATTAACACGTTCGTCTAGAAAGTAATGGAACTGTTATACCCTTACTTTGAATAAGAATACAGCAAGAAACACGTGGTTATGGGTGAAAAACAAGGGAATACATATAACATAAGAGTTACTCGACATCTTTTCTTATTCTCTTCCTTTCTTTTTTCCTTCGCTCTCACTCACATGAGAGGGTCAATATATCTATAGTTCATTCCATCTACGAAGGAATGTTATGTTATTCCATTACATCAGGAACTTAGTGTGCTGCGCTAGCTAAGAGCGAAAAAGATGATTTTGGTCTAGTATTCAAAGCAACATACTACAACGTGAGCTGAAGAGAGTCTTTCGACTGTGTCCGCATGTTTTCCCCATTTGTTCACTCTGAAAATGACGGTACATATGCTATTCTGAAGTTCTATAGTACACACAAACAGAAAGACAGACAGACAGACACACACATATACACATATATAGATAAATATATGTATATATATATATATATATATATATATATATATATATAGTAAATTTTGAAAATATATATGTCAATTAAGCTACACAGAATTTTCCGCGTTTCATCCTCGTGAGGATTCGTCAGGCTATTCAAATAGAGGGTAAAACGCAGAAAATGGTGTAGCTTAATTGCCATGTATATTTTCAAAACTTACGAGCACTGTCGGAGTAAATACTGACAATATATTTTTATTTTATATATATATATATATATATATATATATATATATATATATTTAGATATGTATATATAAAGATAGAAGAAGATAGAATAGATAGATAGGAGATAGATAGATAGATAGGAGATAGATAGATAGATAGATAGATAGAATAGATAGATAGAAAAGATAGATAGAATAGAAAAAGATAATATATATCAATCCTTATTTAAGAAGCTCAATATAGTTACAGAGCAATATATTAAAAAATTAATGATTTTGACCATCTTACAATTAATTCCATTAATTCAGCTGAATTATACAATTTTTGACAGTATCTGTTTCGTAGCGCAAAATCAATCTTTTAATTATTATATCAATCAGTGAATCTATTACGTCCTTAACTCATCACTGATTGATATAATAATTAAGTGATTGATTTTGCGCTACGAAACAGTCAACTGAATTAAAGGAATAAATTATAAGATGGTCAACACCATGAATTTTGGAATATAAGTTTTTGTCACTCATTCTCTCTCTCTCTATATATATATATTGTTTTTAAAATATAATTATCCGCTTACACGTGTTTCCTTGTCTACGACTCATTAGAGTGGTTGAATCTAGCGAGATTAGAAATTGGGACTCCACGGTAAGAAGCCTAAACTCTTACCACCCGCCCATCCCGCATGACTGCTTCGATATATCGCGATTTATTTAGATGTTTTTTTGTTGTTTTTGCGATACGTTTTGAATGAATTCAGTTATTTACGAAAGTGTATTTTAACCTAAATGCGAGTTGAGAATAATTTTCCCTTTAACCAATTTGGTGCTCTCATATGAGGAACGGCTTATATATTGTTTTTTAAAATATAATTATCCACTGACACGTGTTTCGTCGACTGCGACTCAACAGAGCGGGTGAATCTAGCGAGATTCGAAATCGAGACCCCAAGGTGAGTGTATAATTTGTGAATAGATTGGTTTCCTAGATGTAAATCCAATGAAATTCGCGTGATTATTAAAGAGGGCTCAATCTAGGACAGGGCTGGTATATAGTCTATTTATTATACAAAAATTATTGGCTACGTATGTGCATACATGTTTCAGTGGAATCCCAATTTCAAGATATCAAAAAAAAAAAAAAAAAAGGGAGCGATATTGGAACGAGAGTCAAGATTACATTCGTTTTTTTATAAGATATTCGGGTATGGTTTACGCGCCGGAAGAAAGTGCGATGTATACATTCACAAAGTATACACTCTCCTTTCTTCCAGAGCGTAAACCACACCCGAATATCTTATAAAAACAAATGTAATCTTGAATCTCGTTTCAATATCGATTCTTTTTTGATCTGATGGTGAGGTATCTTTGAATTGGGATTCCATTGAAACATGTTTGCGCACATATGTAGCCAATAATGTTTGTATAATAAATAGACTATATATATATATATAATGGTCGGCCTTTCTTGACAGAAGAAGGCCATATTTCTTATGCTTTATTGCTGATTATTTATCCATTTCCATATACTTTTTAAAAAAATCCTTTGTTTTTGTTATTTTATTAATACGTTTTATAATTGCTTTTTTTACTGTGCATTTAAACACGCATAGATGTATACATGTGGAGATGTTATCAAGATGCATTTTATATCTTCTGTGGAAACGAAGGTGGCTCGTCAGACAAGCCCTGCTCTTACACAGTCTATTACAGAGGTCACACTTTAGCTGAGATTGAGAGACGCCAACTGGTACTGCCTTATTGTGACATCCACATGACGCTTCAGACCACCACTTGATTTGCAGACCATAAAGTAAATAGAACATCCGTGCTGTGTTTTCCCGGCAAAGAAAAGCTGATTTTAATATTATCCCTTCTGGCTAGCTATACCTGCTCCTTTTTTACTGTATACATCACAGATGTGGTTCAGCACAAAAGCCTCTGACAGACCTGATATATTTGACAGATTTTCTTCCGGATATCACGCTTCATTTTTACATGCTCATATTTTTCTTCTCAAAGCTATCTCAGCCATGGTAAACCATAGAGCGCCACTTTTTACGACCATTGCAAGCACTCTCCCAGCTAGACAATCAATACCGAGAGCCTTCAGATTATCGTTGATGTCCTTAAAGCGTTTCCTTGGTTTATGTGGTGGAAGTTTTCCTTGTATAATTTCACCATAAAACAGGCGCTTCGACAATAACACGCCATCCATCATTGTAAGATGTTCAGCACACCTCATCCGGTTGCGTATAATCAACCAGCTCGCATGAGGATATCCCTATCAGGAGTTAAAGAGTTCCACCTGATGCCCAGAATGTGTCTCAGAAATTTTTGGTTCATTCTCTCCATAACTTTTATGTGTCATCAGAAGCGTAAAGCAGAGATGGTAAAATACAATATTGACAGACACTGATCTTTGTACGAAGGGTTATACCTCTGTCAGACCATACTCGCTTATCTAAGCTACCAAAAGCTTTAGTGGCACGCTTTATCTTATAGTTGACCTCAGCATCCAGGGTTTCATCTCTGGCAAGAGTGCGACCCAAATACACGAATATGTCAATCACGGCAAACCTCTGGTTGTTGACAAATATATTTGATTCCACATACAAACTATCGGGTGAAGGTGTGAATACCATCTTAGTCTTCTTAAAACTGATAGAAAGCCCAAAGGACGCACAGAAAACAGATCCATGATACCCTGCATATCTCTCATATTGGGCCTCAAGATGAGCGTTATCTGCATAAAGCAATTCACGAACCAGGTGCTGCAAGACCCTTGTAGAAGCAGAAAACGACGAAGATAAAAGACTTTAGCTGTGTTTGTGAAACGCAAATAAACACCAAGAAAATAACCCTTAACGGAACAGGAAAGCACAGTTGCAAATAAATAGAAAAAAGTGTATATCATCCTGCTTCACACCATTATGAATTGAGATGGGTTCTGATAGACATCCATTGAAGTTAAGGCGAGCTTTCATATTAGTATGGAGCTCCCTGAGTAACCGAATAAATTGATGTGGAAATCACAAATTTCCCAGAATTGCCCATATGGCATTTCTGTTCACCATATCAAATACATTGGTCAAATCAACAAAAACCTGATAAAGCAGAACACGGTTTTCAGAATATTTATCTTGCAACTGTTGAGGAGAGAAGATCATGCCCATGGTTCCTCTGCCCGGACATCACTTTGACTTTCTGGAATGACAGACGAACAAATATACTTTAACAATTTATTGACTAGAAAAATTGACTAGGAAAATACTTTACCAACTGCTTCCAAAAAAACGTATCCCACGATAACTCCCACAGTCGGTCTCAGACCCCTTTCCCTTATACAATGATATAAGAATTGATCAATCTAGTCCTGATTGACGGAAACACTCTTTTAGACACCAGTAATAAGATGAAGAATTTCATGAACAAATTGATCACCCGGATGTAAGAGGACGTCCACAGGAATGCTATCAAGTCTTGTGGCTTTCCCAATATTTACTTCCTTTATTGTATCACTCAGTTCATTCTCAGATGGGAACAGGCATTTTATGAATAAGCTTCTGTTGTGGCAAAAATCCATTGATGACGTCTTCATCAACATCCGAGGGGTTGTCAAAAAGATCAGTATAAAGTTCAGTCCAATTAGATTAATTAAATTAAGATCCTTTAAGAGTAGTTCCATCACTCCAGAGTAGGGAAGATGTTGACAGTGCTCGAGGACAGAGTAGGGAAGATGTTGACAGTGCTCGAGGCATTTCTTACGATCGAAGGCTATATGGATTTGGTTGCCGAGTTTAGCCCACCACTGATTTTTAATTTGGTGGAGTCGTCTTTGGAGAAAACCTTTGTTTGCTTTAAATGACTGTTGGAGGGATTCCCGATTTTTATGAGAGGCCGATATGATTTGAAGATGCAACTCACTTTTAGCACTCAATATTTGAGTTATTTCAGAATCATTATCATCAAACCAATCCTGATGTTTAGATTTTCGGAAGTCGAGAACATCCACACTTATATCATAGAGTGTATTTTTAAAATGAGCCCACGATCCATCGAAAACAGTAGAATTAACTACGGATCGAAGTTTTTCACGTACGCTTGGATCATCCAGTTTCGATACATCAACGCGCCTGGAAATCTTAACACCACCTGACCTACCCCTCCTCCTTATACAGATTTTCAGCTTTTCGCGTACCAAAAAATGATTAGTGCTGCATTCAGCTCAGCGCATGACACGCACACTACAGACATCTTGCAAATCTACCCTCCTGAAAATGATGTGATCAATCAAATGACATTGTTTTGAACGAGAATGGATCCAAGTAAACATATGGACTTTCTTATGGCTGAAGAAAGTGTTACAGATAGCAATGTCAAAGAGGAGAAGATGCAAGCCATAACTGTTGACCTTGACAACAACAAACTGACCGAGAGGCCCAGGTGTGATGATCCTAGCCCACCCTTGCATTTAAATCACCCAGTAGTAAGATCTTTTCAGATAAAGAATGGAAGAAATGGTACAGCTGAGATCCTGGTAAAATGCTGTGATGGTGTCTTCATCATGACCCATGGTAGATGCATATACAGTTAAAATCATCATATCTACTGGGTGCAATTATAATAATTATGTTACTTACACAGATTGACTGTTTAATCCTCTTCACCAAATCAGACCGCACTGCAAAGCCAATGCCACCTTCTCACCTCAGCCTCGATGGCTTTCCTTTCCAGAAAAAGGTGCATCCGAACCCACTTGCACCAATTGATCTTTACCACTGAAGTATGTTTCAGACAATGTCGCAATGTCTATGCTGTACCCAGCAACTTCTCTTGCAACAATAGCTGTTCTACCGACAGATCTTTCACTATCTAGGACACCCAGCAAAGTTCTCACATTCCACGAAGCAAGTTAAGTTATTCTTTTCCTGATTAATTTTTAAAATTTTCTTTTGTTTCATATTTTTCAATTTTATCTTGTTTCTCCTGCAAATATAGAGCAACCGCCGACCCTAGGAAGCCTACCAGCTTATAAAAGGGTAGACAATTCTTAGCTCACCTTTTTCTATACCCTCCCCAAGTTCATAGGAGAGCAGTGTATCCCTAGAAAACGCTGCCCAGACACCAGATCATCTATTGAAGTTGCTCCCACCCTGTAAGCAATTTAGTCGACGATGTTAGATAAATCACTGGCCGCCTGTGTGCAGATTTGCAGCTATGCACTTGCAGCCCGCTAAGCCTGTGCATGTCACCATTCACTTATAGCCATAATACTTTGTTGTTTTTTTTTTAAATCTTGTCATTATATTTAGAAATATATCTGCCCATAATAATCGCGACACAACATGCTTTACCCTCTCGAATATTACCACTGATTGCACAGAGACAAACCGAAGCAGTGAGATGACTGAGCAGTGGCAGGGTGTGAATGTTTTATTATCACGGAGTTTAACCTTTCTGGAGGCTGGACAAATGCACACACATACACATAAGCAAGCAAACATGCGTATATATATATATATATATATATATATATATATATATATATATATATGTATGTATATATATATATATGTATAAAAAATAAAAATAAAAATACCAGCGGAGGTTTACGTTATGCTTTGAGAAAAATAGAAACACCGAATGAAATTATTAAAATAATCAACGTTTCGTCCTTATTTCAGAGGACATCTTCAGGATGAAGTTTTTGAATCCTACCCATGTTGGGAAGTTACGCACACATATGTTTGTCCTTACCGACATGGATTCAAAAACTGTTTCTCTTTTTCGTATTATCTATGACTTTTACTTTTCTTGTATTTTTACTTCAATATCCTGAAGATGTCTTCTGAAATAAGGACGAAACGTTGATTATTTTAATAATTTCATTCGGTTTTTCTATTTTTCTCAAAACATATATATATATATATATATATATATATATATATATATATATGTGTGTGTATATATATATATAATTATTTTGGGGGGAGTACAAAACTTTATTATAGCTATGAAAAAGGGAAGACTGTTTTTTTTGTATCCATGATAAAAAGGTGGGAGGAAAAATATTTAACGAAGGTTAAAAAAAAAAAAATAGATAATGGAGTAGCGTCAGCCGACCAGGTTCCGCACTCACTTTTCAAAAGCGAAATAGAGGGTTTCCCTTTTTAAAAATATTTTATTATGATAGGAAACGAATTTAAAGGTGGGGAACGACTAAAATAAAATCAAGTTATCGAAGGGGGGGGGGAAGAAAAAATTAGGGGAACGACTAAAATAAATCTATCGTTATGATATTGTGAGAAAACGCCTTAGAGACAAATCACGTCCAAACCTAAAAGACAATCCTTCTGCTTACAAAGGGAAGGTCTCCTTAACCGGACGTGAATAGTCTCCAAGACCTTCAAATGAAATAACGAGTGAGTGTGACTCAGGATAGAAAATGAGTCAATGCTTAAAATCATTGCACAACGCGGGTTTTTAAACAAATGGCCCATTATAGCGGAACAATACGTATTGCTCAAAATGTCCGTTGGTTGGTAGATTCCATTCCGGATTTTGCTAGGTACATGTTGTTGGACGTGGTCATCTTACCTGAGGGTTGTTTTGCCCGCGTAGTTGGCACTGCACATATATTTAAATTGATAAATAACATTATTCATATGATGGGGGGTAGAACATCCTTTCGAAAGGATGGCAATAATGGCCTTGTCGCAAACACCACACGTACATTGGAGGCAAAATAGCAATGTTCCACAGCTGAGCTAATCTGTTTGGCGAATATTTCACTTACTATCCCTAACCAAGATAAGCGAATGTAAATTTGACATTTAGCCGCCATCTTAGAATTTATTTGGGAAAAATATTTATTTTCCTTTATATGACGAAGTTGATCACATCAACAGAGCATCCATTATTGGACAAAGTATTAGTAATCATTTTTAGTTCTTCATCCAATTTGAATTGTGAACACATCATGAAGTCACGATGTGTTATGGTCCAAAGCAAATTATACTTTCTTTTGTTAGGGCAAAATGAATCCCACTTTGTGTACAGACCAGTAAACGTTGGTTTATGGTAAATTCATTTCAGATAATTTAATGGAGTTTTCGTTATCAATACATCAAGGAAGGCTAAATTAGAATTGCTTTTACCCTCATAAGTATATTTTAATACGGAATCATTTTGTTGAGTAAAGTGAAGATTTTGTTTTGCTTTTGTTTGATTATTAAATAGGCGAAATGTATCATCTAGAAAGTAGACTAGCGGTTTTATGGGTCCAGATAACAATTGTTTTTCATAGAAACCCACAAATATATTCGCCATTATTGATCCAAGGACCGAGCCCATTGCAACACCATTTATTTGCCGATACATTATATCCTTGAAACTGAATTCAACCGATGTTGTGGCAAATTTCATTAATTCAATAAATATATTTTCAGGAATGGGAGGAGGTAATATCTGACTACGATATTTAAAAAAAAACAGTACAGATATATATTGTCTTTAAAAAAGGGACACAAGTGAATAAGTTGCTAATATCATAAGAGCACAAGAATTTATTGCATAAAATTAGCAAACTCAAATGAATATTTTAAGCAGTAGTTACAATAATTATTCGCTACTGACTGTAAAATGTTGAAGATCCATTTTGCAACCTTGTGTTGTGCAGATCCTACCATAGAAAGAATAGGCTTTACAGGAATATCCGTTTTATGGGTTTAAGGTTTTTGGATCATTTTGGTAAATTCAATTGTAATTTTCATATTATATATATATATATATATATATGAGGTTACTTTACTTGTAAATATTAGGAGAAATCTTAGTAGAAATATTCTTTCGCTCTAGAAAGACATATGCCAGCTACCAATTGACAAAAAGACGGAGGACGGAATCTTTAGTGCAAAAACGTGAAGTTTTTTTTAAAACTAATCCTAAATGTTTTTTATGTTACCTTGTTTTTAAACTTGTTTTTCGTGTTTTATTTATGTATTTTGTCTTATTCTCCTGTCTTATCCGTCCCCCATGCTACAAAGTAAGCGAGCAAAACAAACAAAATGCCGGCAACTAACGATAAAAGAAAAAAAATGCCGGAAATTATTCTCTAATAGAGTAGATAAAGTTAGGACTTTATAAAAAAAAAGGTTAGAACTTTTGTAACAATAAAAAAAATGTAAATTAAATATTTCACACATCCGACCGTAACGACTTTTAGATAGGCACTCGACCAAGTTATCCGGAAGTAGAAATCTTCTTTCGCTCTAGAAACACATATGCCAGCTACCAGTTGGCAAAAAGACGGATGACGGAATCTCTAGTGCAAAAACGTGTTTTTTTTTTTTTAAAACTAATCCTAAATGTTTTTTTATGTTACCTTGTTTTTAAACTTGTTTTTCGTGTTTTATTTATGTATTTTGTCTGTATTCTCCTGTCTTATCCGTCCCCCATGCTACAAAGTAAACGATCAAAACAAACAAAATGCCGGCAACTAACGATAAAAGAAAAAAAATGCCGGAGATTATTCTCTAATAGAGAAGATAAACTTAGAAATTTATTTAAGTAGTATACTTAATATATACTATTACTGCAAAGTTGCCCGTATTGAAAATGCTTGCTTCTTGCTGGCAAATCAAACCATCTAATATAGGTAGCCTTATGTTAAAGTACATTCGGAATATAATACAGTGCAAAGAAACAGTTACACATGAAAACGAACCTCCTAAAGTAAAACCTTGAATAATTATCTAAACTCGAATGTAAATTAATATTAAGCAAATTTTACAAATTAATAATAGTTAATTATTGGATTTTAATTAATTATAAGATGAAACTCTAATGATTTAAACTCGATAGATAACGAAAAACTTCCACCCATTAATATGGGAGGGGAGATTATCATCAAAAGTGTCCTGAATTGTTAACTTAGCACCGGACTTAATACTTAGATATAAATAAGTCACTTGTCCGAATTCCCCTCCCCCTGTTTTTTTGTCTTTTAAATGGAGAGTAGATAATACAGTGGATGTGTTATCGGCTTCTCTCGCTTCTCCTATTTTGTCATTCAGTGCTCATTAAATGAGTGATTTTTCTGACAAAGGGTGAAGAAAAAGCTGCTTAAAGGTCGGTAGTACTTGGTGACCAGTAGTCTGAGATGTCGGAAATTTTTCTGTCTCTGTCTGTCCTTGTGGCCATGTCACTAGTAAGGGTGCTGGAGGTAAACGTTTTGTCTGGGCTGACGTTATCCGCCTGATAGTCAGGGACCCGAACCTTGGATTAACCACTAAGGAGGCTGTCCTATCAACAGGCGCAAAGTACTGGGACTGCTGTATTGCCATTTGGTGAGTGGATCTGGACCATGTAGTAGTCTCTGATGGGGCCTCTCGATGCCATACTAGTGGGTAATTGTTACGGCTTTACCTTTTCGTGTGCTACAAATTTTTTTTTCCTGTCTTTTTCTCTCTTACTTTCCCTCTCTGTACTACTCTAACGAAGTATGCCGACCTATTCCACAAATCCCAAAACCTCAACATGAAATATCTCCAGAATAAAAACTCGATTAAATCTAGAACCCCATCTTCCAACGTAGACTCCTACTACCAGGTCTCCTTCTCCAACATCAGGGGTCTACGTTCCAACCTTCCAGAGGTTGAAACCCAATTACAGGAGACGAAACCGGACATATTATTTCTAAGTGAAACTGGAATAGGGCCGACCACTTCCCTAGATGAGTTCATAATTAACGGATACTCTAATTTAACAGCTAAATCTGACACCCAAGATCGCCATCGGCATGGAATATGTGCCTACATTAAGGATGGCTTCCCGTGTGGCAGGGATATCTCTAGAGAAGATCCTAATTTACCCTATATGTGCTTTAGGGTTGCACTTGCTAACACCACTGCATTTATATTTGCCCTCTATAGGCCCCACAACAGCGGAGTTACTATCTTTAAGAGCATATGTGAGACAATAGACCACATACTGTCTTCACATCCCTCGGCTTACATCCACATCTGTGGTGACTTCAACGTCCATAGCTGGCCCATTCAAATAAGACAGATGATGAGGGGAGGTTTTGTCATAATTTTGCCATTGCTTATGACCTCACTCAGATTGTTCGCGAACCCACCCGTGTGCCCGATACACCCGGTCAATATGCAAGCCTCTTAGACCTTTTTCTCTCAACTTTCCCTGAGCTATGTTCATGTTCCGTTCATTCTCCTCTAGGATCCTCCGACCACTCCGTCGTATCAGTTAAGATAAAAACGAAATGTAAGAAGCCCCCAGACGTACCCCTCCACCGTACTGTATACCGATACTCTATGGCTGACTGGGAAAGCTTCGTACATTCATATCTGATTTACCTCTGCACTCCATGTTTAAAAAGGAAGTGTCCTCTATAGTATCAGATCTGACCGAATGGTTAATTGTAGACATAGACCAATTCATACCATCTAAGAAAATCCAACAAAAACCTTACAGCCAGCCATGGTTCTCTCCAGAATGTGCTGCTGCTATCGCGCACAGAAATCACTTTTTCCATAGCTACCAACGTAATAGATGCACTGAGACTAAAGCTGCTTTCAGGTCTGCCAGCACCCACTGTAAAAGAGTAATAAAAAATGCAAGAGAGCTATATGCCCAGTCTGTTAAATCCAAGGTAGCTGATCAGCGGCTTGGATCCCACCAGTTTTGGCAAATAACAAATAGGATCCTGAACAGAAGTGTGCGTTCTATTCCAACCATTATCAATGGACCAGAGGTCATCTCGTCAGCGTTAGACAAGGCCAAACTATTTGCAAAGAACTTTGCAGCTAATTCTACCCTATGCGACGAAGGCCATCAACTCCCCATATTTCCTCCTATAACACAGAACAAGCTAGGTAACATACAAATATCCGTGCATGAGGTCACCAAGCTAATAAAGAACCTAGATTCCAGTAAAGCAACTGGCCCTTATGGCATCCCAATTATAGTGTTAAAAAGCTTCAACCAGAACTTGCTCCCATACTTACGAAACTATTTAAGCGCTACCTTAAGGAGAAGTGCTTTCCGACTCCCTGGAAGACCTCATCAGTTTGCCCTGTATTTAAGAATTCAGGTGGTAAGTCATCTCCCTCTCAATACAGACCTATAAGTCTCCTGTGTGTTATAAGTAAGTTGCTGGAATCCATATTAAATAGAGAAATAGTCAACCACCTCAGCAGGAATAACCTTCTTAGTGACACACTATATGGTTTCCGCTCTGCAAGATCTACCGCAGATGTGCTGACGGTTATATCCCACAGGATTAGTGAATCTCTTGACAAAGGCTTCCTTTCTAGGGCAATTGCTCTTGACATATCAAAGGCCTTCGACAAGGTATGGCATAAGGGTCTACTTCACAAGATTTCCAGCTACGGTATAACTGGAAATGTTTTCTCAATCATTAAATCATTTCTCTCCGATAGGCTCATAAGAGTAGTGGTAGATGGACAAAAATCGGAGGCCTGCAATATAAATGCTGAAGTCCCTCAGGGGTCAATCCTGGACCCAACTCTCTTTCTGATCTACGTAAATGATCTCCCTAAACACATACTTAAATCATTCGTTGACATCTATGCTGATGACACGACAATCTACGGCAACACATCAAAGGCTGTAAATGACAAAGTTCTCTCTGATTCTCTCTCCTCTGATCTCGAGCGCGTGGTTCAGTGGGGGAAGATGTGGCTGGTTACTTTTAATGCATCCAAAACCAAACTCCTATCCTTACATCATCAACGCTCTGATCCCCATCTGGCATCAATTGTGATGGATGGCTCTCGTATGGGTGAGGCCCCGTGTTTTGACAAGCTTCTGGGTTTGACCTTTAATCCTGATCTGAAATGGAACACGTACATTAAGTCTGTTGCCAAGGTCGCTGGAAAGATAGTGGGATCCTTCTACCGCTCCAGAAGATATCTCACTACTGATGTAATTCTCTATCTATATAAAAGCCAAGTACGTCCAAGGATTGAATACTGTTGCCATATCTGGGCAGGAGCTGCTAAAACAGCCTATCCTGCCTTGACAGAGTACAAAATAGACTTCGTGCCTTAGTGGGGGATGCCCTTTTCTCTACCCTGGAACCTCTCTCCCACAGAAGAGACGTTGCGAGCCTATCCTTGTTTTATCGTTATTTCCATGGCAGGTGCTCGTCTGAACTCCAATCTCTGGTCCCCTCTCGCCAATCTTTCACGAAAAACACCCGTCTAGCTGAATCCACTGTAAAAAATTTCCCCCACTCTATATCTGTGCCTTAATTAAAACGCGGATTCTATGAACAAAGCTTCCTTCTTAGAACTGCACAACTGTGGAACTCTGTTCCGTCTGCCTGCTTCCCTCCGGACTACAACTTGGATGTCTTCAAGTCCAATGTTAACAAATTCCTAATGAACCGCTCCCTTAAGTAAACACTTCCGCAAATCTCCACACTAACGTAATGTACTTGCAATAACCCTTATTCCTGAGTGGCTTCCGGGCCTTGATAAGTGGTGATCACTGTGTAAAAAAAAAAAAAAATGAATTCTTTAATATTTATAATATATTTTAAGTGTACCATTTTGATTATCTTGGTAAAATTATTGTGATTTTATATATATATATATATATATATATATATATATATATATATATATATATATAAATTAAAACACAAAAACCTATAACAAACATAAGAACACAAAACATTGTTTAAGAAAGTAACAGTAGACGCTTCTTAACTTTAGAAAAAACTTTTACAACGGATAACACATGTTTATAGCGTGTTCAAAATATTCTCTTAGGCACTGTTATTAAATTCGTCGTCTTCTCAAAAGAGAATACAGTAATTGCGTTTGTCTTCTTAAGCAACAAAACGGAGTTTTGTTTGGCAAAAATCAAAAACAAAACGCAACAACAAAAAAAGAGGTATGTCGATAGGTTTGTCATGGAGAGGAAGTAGCCACGATTTTCTTAGACATAGCACTTACGTATTATTTAGATTATTATTTATTTACTTGCGAGTCACCACTTATGAAGGTATGAAGGCCACTCGAGGATAAGGGTTAACGGTGGTAGTGTAGTAGTCGTTAATAGTGTAAATTGGATGGAATTTGATTATTTACGGGGACGGTTCAACAAGAACTTGCTTATATTAGATTTAAAGAATTATTATATTGTATTCTCTTGTTTTGAGGTGTATGTAGAGCAAAAAAAAAAAAACACCAAAAAACAAAACAAAAAAAGGTCAATTTTTTAAAATTTGACCCCTATTATAACCCCTTAACATTTATTGTTTTGGGCTCAAATCAAGTTATTAAGTTAGATCTATGTCCAAAGAACATGTATCTAAAATGTCAATTTTTATACCCAAAATTGACGGAGGAGTTTGGTAGAGTTCTGAAAGGTCAAATCGTTGAACTTTGACCCATTAACAGCCACATTTCTGGCAGAAAACAGATTAGAAAGATTTTCCCAAATCGCAGTACTCTGTATATCAAGTTTCCAGTCTTTAGACTAAAGAGATATTGTGTAGGAAATACACACACACACACACACACACACACACACACACACACACACACACACACACACACACACGTTTACTTTTATATATATAATAGATTTCTTAATTAACTGATTGATGTATATAGTCATGTTATATATCATTTTGAAGCACGTTTTTCTCACTATTGAATCGTGCTATTCTAAATCTCTTCATTCATTTTTTGCAGGTTTTTCGACAGCATGGACAAAATTCAAATCCGTACGATTTTCGAGACACTTTGTGATATCAATGATGCGTTTAGCTCAGGAACCACTAATGAACGTGTGTCATAACGGTAGTTCAGGAAATTTCGCAATGGTGACAAGCCTCGAAGATGAGTACAGCGCAATGGTGACGAGCCTCGAAGATGAGTACAGCGGCTGGTTGACTGCGGTTAATAACGAATATTTGAAAGCTTTAAATGTAACCTCTGACCTTCTTCAGTTGGATCTTGTCGAACTTGGGAATGTGTCTGTCGAACTCGGGAAATTGGATGAAATTTCGAGCGGAACCCTTTATTTACTTTACGAGGGTAGCATGCTCTTGTTCCCTCAACCATAACTGGATATAGGTATTAAGTAATTCGAAATTGTATTTTTTCGGTCACACACACTGATGATTGAACCTTGCGCAAGGACCCGTGGCGCAGTAGCAGAGCACTTGGAAAAATCAATTGTAAAAGTGATATTTACCTGAAAATTGAAGGTTCAATTGTCAATGTGAGCGACCGAAAAAATACAATTGCTAATTACTTATGACCTCTATCTTAATACGGTATAATCACCTTTTTACACACCGCTTCCCGCCAGATCACCGAAGTTTAGCAAAGATTTGCCTGGCCAGTACCAGACGGGTGACCATTTGGGACTTCCAGGTGCTGTATGTGCTCTCCGCTTATCTCGGCACTGTTTCCAGTCGTTCTGGATTTCTGCTTACCACTGGACTCAAGCAGTGCCGATTCCGGAAAGTCGTGTTTGGGGATTGCGTAACCCTTGCCACAATTATACGCGCAGCTGCCCCTACAGGGGGTATCCTTTGTCTTTCGAGACTGAACGGAGACATCCTCATCTCTATCCTGTCAGGGCTGATGGATAAGAGCATGCTACCCCGTTCAATTTGAAATTCCGTTAAAATTCCTGAGTTCGACAGAAACATTCCAACGTTCGACAAGATACACCGAAAGAAAGTCGGAGGTTATATCGACCATAAAGTTGTAAAAATCTCTGATGAATCCAAATAATACGTCTGTGTGTGTGTATGTGTGCGTGTGTGTCTATAAAGTAGACTTATGGAAACAAACGATGATTAATTCAGATTTACTATAATAATCTAATATATAAACGACTGTCTGTTTGTCTCCATGTTTTCAAACTCTATCTCCCCCGAAACTAAAGGTCGCAGAGCGGCATAAGGGACCTCAAATGATTAGATTTTTTACAAACCGTTCTTTTATGGGTCTTTAACCAGTTAAAATTGTTTTGAAGGGGGGGGGGAAATTGGTCAAATTTGAAAAAATCGATATACGCTTAGTACATTCTATCTTAGTTTATTTTTAATTTTTAATTTGTAATCCGCTTATAGACGTGTCACGTTAGTACGTCATCTGCTTTAAATGCTACAATTTCTGTTTCGATTCTAGCTGATAGCACCTAAATACATTTTTTTTTTTACTTTTGAAATCACGACTCTACAATAATGTACGCGAAATCTGGACAAATTAAAAAATATATATTTAAGCGCATTTTTCGCTAGGGCAAAGCTGGGCTCCCTCCTCCCGCTAGTATCTAATATCTTCTATGAGATCGCAAATATATGTATTTTAAATATTCTTTCGTTAAGCGTTGAAGTTATTTTATTGATTAACAATAAGAGGAGTTCGATATAACACAATCAATAGAGCATCAATTGAAGGGTGACTATTCAAATCTGTGATTAAAACGAGGCGATCACACTTGATTATCACGTTTCCGAGGCAACCCTAACCCAACGAAAGATGGCGTTGAGAAAATTTGATTTTTGACGAATAAGACGAGAATAAAAAACAAAACAAAACAAACAAAAACAAAACAAGAACGAAGATATTGAGAGACGTCCATTCAATCTGTGCTTTGAGCAATGCAATATTATTTCACTATCACATTTCAAACTTTAGCGTGACAGACATATAGACATATCTGCAACCGATCAACCGACGGACGTAACAGCTTATTGACACACGTGTCTGTATTATTTTTTTTTACATCTTTTCACATAAGACTTATTGGCATTTAGACGTAAAGGACCATTGTTTTGGACGATGTTTACAAGACAGAGACAGTATGCAAAGAGTTGAGCTGTGAGATGATTGTACACATTACATTTAAACTTCTGTATGTTAGAACATTCAGAGAAGCAGGACACGGGGAAGGAATCCCCAAGTCTAAAATAGACTATATAAAACAAATATTTGAGGATTGTAAAATGCGAACTCCCTAAGAGGAAAATATTGTAATAAACACAAATTTGTAAACATGCTTACAGAAATCGAAACCAAAGGGATCATAGTCTTCCTTTTAAAAAAACTGGAATACGCAACAAAATCTAATTTTTTTGCCACCAATAAGAAAAGTTACCAAAACTCTAAATGCACATAGAAAATAAAGCATAAACAGCACGTAAACATAAAACCACATATATATATATATATATATATATATATATATATATATATATATATATATATATATATACAGCAAACATCCATTTACAAATAACAAGTTTAGCACGAATGTCGATATGCCACTAAACAAGCGATGGAAAAATATAATTATAAGAACTTAAGCATACACTCAGGCCACTATAAGAACAAGTACATACGGTTTTCGAGGTTTTTCCTTTCGGTCAACATTTTTTGTGCCATGAAAAGACATTTGCTTTGAAAGAAATAATACATAATTCTCCCGACATAAACTTTTCCTCTTCTATGGGGAAAAAAATTCGCTTGGAATTTAAAACTATGGCCAACGTTAATTTATTTTTATTTCGGACTATTAGTCTCATCTTTATTCGTTGTTGTTTTTTTATCTTTTTATTGGTTCACAACGTTTCGGCCAACTTCTTCTGGCCTTCGTCAGGTGGTAACCGCGACGGATAGGAACTTCGAATCTCCTAACTGCATTCTCAGCCATCACTGCAATCCGTAGTTGTTGTTGTCTCACAACATTTTGACCAATTAACCTCTGGCACGCTTTGGGTGGGATTGAAACCGCTATCTTCAGACAATGCGCATCTGGAACCGTAGAGATTCAACGTCTCTATCAACTGCGCTACGGGCCCCGAAGGGCGATCAAGGTTGGATTCTTTGATCTTATAAATCCACGTTTATTTATTATCTGATCTTCCATAGTCGGGTCCGTACCGATTGGTATATATATATTATTCCTTAATTGGAATTCATTTTTTTTTCTTCGGGGCCCGTAGCGCAGTTGATAGAGACGTTGAATCTCTACGGTTCCAGATGCGCATTGTCTGAAGATAGCGGTTTCAATCCCACCCAAAGCGTGTCAGAGGTTAATTGGTCAAAATGTGGCGAGACGACAACGACTACGGATGGCAGTGATGGCTGAGAATGCAGTTAGGAGATTCGAAGTTCCTATCCGTCGCGGTTACCACCTGACGAAGGCCAGAGGAAGTTGGCCGAAACGTTGTGAACCAATAAAAAGATAAAAAAAACAACAACTAATAAAGATGAGACTAATAGTCCGAAATAAAAATAAATTAATATATAATGCTCATATAAAAAAAAATATTTTCCAATTAAGGAATAATATATATATGGCCAACGTGTAATTGTAAAGTTATAGAAGGAAACAAATTACTGTTCCCTTTTCTCCCAGTTGTTCTACAACACTAGCATCTCATTAATCTTAACACGGTTTTGCTATTTTACATAAATTCAGTATTTTACCTATCATGAAAAAAAGGGGCACCTTCCAAAGTACATTGGAACAATAATTAAAACTGTTAATTAAACAACAGCAACAACAACAACAACAACAACAACAACAACAGCAATTAGATGAGCTCAGAGGAAAGACAACAAGAACAACTAATGCGGTTATAGGCCCAGCAATATGAAACTCAACAGTACACGGAAGAGGTGTTTACTCATAAAAAAGTCATAAAAAATACATCCACCGATAATAATACCGCATTTTCACAAGACTCAATATGGAATGCGATTAACAATTTCTGCTAAGGACCTGTAGAAAGTCAATCATTTGACGCCTATTTTCATCAGTATGAAGATTTCTTTTTTTTTTTAGTATCGACTGCAAACAGTTGTTGGACCAGAAAAAGGTTCGTTTACTATTACGGCAACTAGAGACGACCGAGCATAAAATGTTTGTATATTTAATTTTACCTGGTAAAACGTCGGAATTACTTTTCGCCGAGACGGTGGAACTTCTTACGAAGGTCTTTTTATTCCTTAAGAGTTGGGTCCTGGATAGGACCTTAAACTATATCCAGTGGTGAGGCCCAACCTTGCGGGCCTTAGAGAGTGTGGAGCTACCCTTTAATTGCCATTGCTCCCAGGTCCACTCTGACCCGGAGTGGTAGTACCTGGTAGGGTTCCAACTATGGATTGAATAGAAACCGACTTGAAAACAACAAATATATTCTATTCAAAGTTTTTCTTCAAAATCTTTGGATTCGGCATTAAATGACCCGAAAAGGGTTGATATGCCGTAAAACAAAAACAACCAACCAACCAATCCTTAAGAGTTGGTCATGTCTGAATTTGCAGAATAATGACAGATATGATTTCACAACGTACAGAGTTATGGTAAATAAATATTGCCACGAATTCAAACTTGTAGACAATTTTAAATGTTTAGAATTTTCGCAAGGACTGACTTATGAACGGGTTGCGGAAATTAGGAGATTGTGTCCTAACACAATTAGAAAAGAGAAAGACCGCCAGAAAATACAAATTATTAAAACTAATTGATGAATATCGAAGCTGGAGTCGTGCAAATAATAAAAAAAAATCAGACAGACGATTTAAAAACACATCAAAATAAAACACAATTATAGCAAAAGGGTACACATATCAATACATACCTAAAAAAGACTTTGAAAAAACCCCGTCTCCTTGTAATCGATGTGGTAATTTGCATTTGGTTAAGGACTGCCCATATTTACCAAGAACATGTTTAATATGTAAAACATAGGACACAAAGGTACTCATTGCAGAATCGGAAACAGAAAATAACAGAAGAATGCTGCGAAAATATGAAACTATAAAAAGTCATGATAATGAAATAAAAATGCAACTCGATTCGGGTTCAGACCTTTCGATCGTAAATTTAAATACCCGGAATAAAATTTCCCTTACCACAATACCACATTTATTGTAAAGATTATCCTTCTCTCTGTTTCTCACTCACTCTCTCTCTCTCTCTCTCTCTCTCTCTCTCTATATATATATATATATATATATATATATATATATATATATATATACTAGTAAAAGTACCCGTCGTTGACTGGGTTCAAAAATAGCCTACAGAAAATGGACTCTGATTTATGAAAGTATGATAGGTTATGAAAAGGAAGGGTTGTAAAGAGATAGCTTAGAATTCGGGGATATCAAAACCAAAGCAAAATATGATGAAAGTAAAAATAAAATAGATAAACCCCATAATTTATTATACCATACCTGTTCACACTAAATCACTTATCACAATATTCTGTGGATCTATATTAAAAAAACTTGTTAAACTTTGTGACATATTGCCATTCTATGGAGGTCAGGTGCGAACGAACACCCCATAATTTTATTATACCATATTTCTTCAAACTGAAACATAATTATCAAAGTATGCTTACGCAGATAGATATGAAAAGTCTTTATTAAAGTTTGTGCCTATTTCCATTCTATGGAGGCCAGGCGCGAACGCATACCCTACAATTTTATTATACCATCCCTATTTAATTTAAAACATACTTATCAAAGTATTCTTATGTACATCTATATCGAAAACATTTGTAAACGTTTTTTTTTTAATTTTTAAATTTTTTTATTTCCATACTTTCTGGACCAGACGCGAACGCAAACCCCTCAATTTTAATGAACCACAGTTCTACCAGATCAAACATACCCATTCCTGTGTTTCGATACATCTTCTATCATTATATGTCGTGAGTTTTCTATAATAATCAACCATATAGGAGCCTATTTGTGACCACACACACACACACACACACACACACACACACACACACACAGAGACGTTCAGCTTCATATTATATATATATACACACACATATATACATATATACACATATATATACACACATATATATTTATATATATATGTTGATTTGCAAATTGAAGTAGTCTTCTAAATCTTTTCTATATACTATATCACACAACGCTTCAAACAAACTGTCTCATATATATATATATATATATATATATATATATATATATATATATATACATATATATATATATATGGGGCGTTCCAAAAGTAATGTCTCCTATTTTTGACTTCGCCCGATGGATCAGAGAGATTACAAATTGCATAGTTATGATGAAAGTTTTATCTTTTCCTGTAGTTATTGACGATATGAAACTAAAAGCAATCGACCCCTGCCCTAGACGCGCGTCAGAGGTAGGGACGCGCCATTGAATTTCTGGCATTAATACATGTGTGATGGTCGTCACTATGTGGAAAAATACATTCTGGATCACAAAAGATCACATGTTTTAATAGTAAGACCCCCGTAGCTCATTATTTTGTAATGTTAGAAAAAGAGACTTTATTTTTTGAATGACCGTCGTATGAATTAATGTAGTTATTTTTTAATCCAGAAAAAATATTTCCCATATAATTGCCGAAAATATCAATAAAATGATCATCAATAACAAATTCATAAAATAGGAAATCTAATCAATAAACAGTCGATACATATATATCCACTCTCTTTAACCTCACACAAATAAAACTCTCACAGTTAAAAAAATATATATCGGTTAATTCAAATTCCTTGGGGTAAAAATTAGTTTTTGTCAAATTCTCCAGTGGCAGACTCATCGTTATGCATGCACGACTTCCCATCACATGAAAAGAAACTTTCCCAATGATTATTTTTCTTTATAAATAATCAGTGACATAAAAATATGAAAATATCCGTTTTATATAAGTTTTGTTCTAGGTGGAACGATAAAAGTGTCGGCCTAAAGAAAAAAAAACACTACCGCTTTATTTTAAAACTTTTATTATCTATTCGATGTAGCCGCCTTTAACCTCAATCACCGCTTCGATACGGGTCCGGAATTGGAAACATGTTCTTTCATGAGCGCCGGCGGAAGCTGAGCTCATACTTGGCGGATGGCGGACGGCGGCGATCAGGCTGGCTTTGATGTTGTAGGAGGTCATGTTGGTTATATTTTTTTTTACAAAGAATTCACCACTTATGAAGGCCCAGCAGCCATTCGAGGATAAGGGTTTAAGAGTGTAGAGTAGTCAGTGGGACAATATAGTAATCGTTAGTAGTGTAAATTTGGTGAATTGGATTACTTGTTTACGTTGGACTTGAATACGACCATATTGTACACAGGTGTGCAGTTCTAAAAATGAAGCTTTGTTCAAGCTCTCGATGTATAAGCAAACGAAGTTCAATCACCGCTTCGACACGGGTCCGGAATTGGAAACATGTTCTTCCATGAGCACCGGCGGAAGCTGAGCTAATACTTGGCGGATGACGGTTTAAGTTGAAGGAGGAGGAGGAGGCCAGTGAGTGAAGCGGCCTAGCACTAGTCGTAGCACTACTTCTGTACCAAGCCTGGGTCTCTATGGACGTAGTCCGGACCAACTCTTGCTGCCACACATAGTGTCTGACAGTGGCCACCTAATTGAACTAGGGGAACATCACACTCTTTAGCACACCCAGGTACACTTTGGTGTTGACTTTCAAGCCGACTTCGAAGATGTGAGGTGGCATGATGCGGCCCTCCTTTAAACCACACCAAACACCATAACTTTTGCCGGGAACTTTTTTCATCACTATTTGTGGCAATCTACTGATGCATTGTGAGAGCACTGGCGATGGTTCTGTTGTCATAAATTGGATCAGTAGATAGCATGCGTTGTATAGCGGCGTATCTCCGATCTCGCTCGTCGAACATTGTGTCACTTTAAAACATGATAGAAGGCTCCTATCGCCCTTGAGATTGGTACATACCTGGCGAACTAATAGATGGTTGCAAAAAAAAAGAAAGAAAACCAGTTTTCATCAAACAGAAATGGAATCATGACGTCTTTTCTAAAGCAACGATTTTAACGCACCACTTTGTATAGAAAATTATCGACGTAAACAAAAACCTTGATATATTTACATTTTAACATCTGTCTTTTTCATTCGCTTCAGTTTAATTATTATTTTATGCAAAAAAATAGCGATCAGTATCATTCCAAATATCTGAAAATTATAATTAATAGAAAATTATAATGCATGCAAAATTATAATATATACAAAACTACAATGTAAACAAAAGTATGCTGTAAACAAAATTATCATGTATACAAAATTATTATGTATACAAAATTATAATATATACAAAATAATCATGCATACAAAATTATCATGTATACAAAATTATTATTTATACCAAATTATAATGTATACAAAATCATAATGTATACAAAATATCATGTATACAAAATCATCATGTATACAAAATTATAATGTTTACGAAATTATTCTCTATACAAGATTATTATGTATCAAAAATTATCCTCTTTACAAAATTATCATGTAAAAAAATGTACACAATATCACATTGACTACAAAATTACCCTTTACACAAAATAACCTTTTACACAAACTTATAAAGTATACAAAATTATCATATTTACAACATTATACTGGATAAAAGATTATCATGTATACAAAATTATCCTGTATACAACATTATCATGTATACAAAATTATAATGTATACAAAACTAAAATGTATACAAAATTATCATGTATACAAAACTATAATGTATAAAAAATTATCATGTTTACAAAACTATAATGTATACAAAATTATCATAAATACAAATTTATATTGTATACACAGCTATAATGTATACAAAATTATCATGTATACAAAATTATCATGTATACAAAATTATAATGTATACAAAACTATAATGTATACAAAATTATAATGTATACAAAACTATAATGTATACTAAATTATCATGTATACAAAATTATAATGTAAACAAACCTATAATGTATACAAAATTATAATGCATACACAACTATAATGTATACAAAATTATCATGCATACAAAATTATAATGTATACAAAATTATAATGCATACAAAATTATCATGTATACAAATTTATCATGCATACAAAATTATCATGTATACAAAATTATCATGCATACAAAATTATCATGTATACAAAATTATCATGTATACAAGATTATAATGTATACAAAACTATAATGTATACAAAATTATAATGTATACAAAACTATAATGTATACTAAATTATCATGTATACAAAATTATAATGTAAACAAACCTATAATGTATACAAAATTATAATGCATACACAACTATAATGTATACAAAATTATCATGCATACAAAATTATAATGTATACAAAATTATCATGCATACAAAATTATCATGTATACAAATTTATCATGCATACAAAATTATCATGTATACAAAATTATAATGTATACAAAATTATAATGCATACACAACTATCATGTATACAAAATTATAATGCATACACAACTATAATGTATACAAAATTATAATGCATACACAACTATCATGTATACAAAATTATCATGCATACACAACTATAATGTATACAAAATTATCATGCATACAAAATTATAATGTATACAAAATTATAATGTATACAAAATTATCATGTATACAAAATTATAATGTATACAAAACTATAATGTATACACATTTATCATGCATACAAAATTATCATGTATACAAAATTATAATGTATACAAAATTATAATGTATACAAAATTATTATGTATACAAAATTATAATCTATACAAAACTTTGAAATATGCTAACCTAAAAACACCAACATGTTTTACTTTATTATTCGTTTATTACCATTTAACCCTATAACAATATAAAAATCAGCAAGTTCCTGGACACTGTTAACAAAGTCTGTCTAATACCAACTACGCAAGGCATTTTAGAACGTTACTGCTTTTCTCGAATGCGATATTATTTATAATATATATATATATATATATATATATAAATCTAAAACGCTAACATATATTACTTTTTCTCTATTTTCCTTATCCCAAGTTTGACTTTAATCCTGTTTTCTTTTTATCTTTTTCCTTAATTTTTTGTCAAAAATACTATTATTAACCAATACTTTTTCTTATATTTAAAACGAGAGAAAAAAAGTCTCCCATGAAATTGAACATTTCCCAAATTATATTTGCATATTATCTGAACTAAAAAACACGCGCCTTTTTTTTCTTCTAAAATATGCATTACTTCTAGCTAGTCTAAAGTTAATACTTAACCCTAAAGGTATTACTTCTTAACCAGATTTTTAAACGAGTTAAAAATAACCAGACTTTTTCAATTTGATAAAAGTTCCATTATAGCATATTTATTATGGGGTGGTCGAACATTCTGGCAATGAGATAGATAATTCAATGTTGAATTTAAAAGAAATAAATAAAAATAAAGAACTCACCAAGATCCACCCACCACAACCGCCACCCAACATAGCCTTTAAATATCGGCATAAAAGCAGACTGACTGGCTGGCATCCGTCCTTTTTACGCTATGAACTCCAAGCTAAGTCGAACTCCGCCGTCCTAAAAGCTAAGAAACTTTTCTGTTCGTAACTTTTGAAGTCTACTAATCTAAAAACACTAACACGTATTACCTTTTTCACCTCTTTTTCCTTATCCTAGGTTTGACTGTAATCCTGAATAGTTGTCTTGTCTTCTTTTAATCTGTTTCCTAAATCATTTTTGTCAAATATTTATTATTAACCAATACTTTTTTCTTATATGTAAAACGTAAAAAAAGAAATATCCCATGAAATTGAACATTTCCCAAATTATATTTGCATATTATCTGAACTAAAAAAAAACACGCGGCTTTTTTTCTCGAACTATACATTACTTCTAGCTAGTCTAAAGTTAATACACAACCATAAAGGTATTACTTCTTAACCATATTTTTACACGAGTTAAAAATAACCAGACTTCCAGTTTGATAAAAGTTCAATTATAGAATATTTATTAAGGGGTGTAGCTGGAATGGTCGAACATTCTCGCATGAAATAAAGGCAAAAAGTATCTATGCATTAACATGGGAGGGGAGATTATCTTCAAGTACTACCCTAAGCTGGGAATGGGGCAACGGACTTCTACTAAGTAGATATTAATAAGTCCTCCTCACCTTCCCCCCTTTTTATGGAGAGTTGATAATGCATGTGGATGGGTTATCGGTACCTCCAGTAACTCTCGCTTCTCCTATTTTGTCATTCAGTCCTCATTTCCAATGAGTGATTTTTCTGACAAAGGGCGAAGAAAAAGCTGCATTCCAGGTCGGTTGTACTTTGTAAACAGTAGTCTGAGATGTCGGAAAATTTCTGTTTCTATGTCTATCCTTGTGGTCATGTCACTAGTAAGGGTGCTGGAGGTAAGCGTTTCATCTGGGCTAACGTTACCCGCCTGATATTCTGGGACCCGAACCTTGGATAAACCACTAAGGAGGCTGTCCTATCAGCAGGTGCAAAGTACCGGGGCTGCTGTATTGCCATTTGGTGAATGGATTCTGGATCATACAATAGTTTCTGGTTGGGCCTCTCGATGCCATACTAGTGGGTAATTGTTACGGCTTTACCTTATGTGCTACAAAAAATATTTCTTGTCTTTTTCTCTCTTACCTTCCGTCTCTGTCCTGCTCCAACCAAGTCTATCGACCTGCTCTACAAATCACAAACCTCAACATGACAAATCTAAAATAAAAAAAAACAAAAAACAAAAAAAATCACGAATAAACCTAGAATCGCATCCTTCAACGTAGACCCCCTACTACCAGGTCTCCTTCTCCAACATCAGGAGTCTACGTTCCAACCTTCCAGAGGTTGAAATCCAATTGCAGGAGATGAAACCGGACATATTTTCCTAAGCGAAACTGGCATAGGGCCGACCACTACCCTAGATCAGCGCATAATTAAAGAATACTCTAAGTTAACATCTAAATCTGACCCCCAAGATCGCCATGGACATGGAATATGTGCCTACATTAAAGATAGCTTTCCATGTGGAAGGGATATCTCCAGAGAAGACCTTAATTTACCTTATATGTGCTTCCGGGTTGCACTAGCTTACACCACTGCATTTATATTTGATCTCTATCGCCCCCACAACAGTGGGGTTACTATCTTTAAGAGCATATCTGAGAAAATTGACCATATCCCGTCTGTTAATCCTTCGGCTAACATTCACATTTGCGGTGACTTCAATGTCCATAATGTGGAATGACTGACCCACTCAAATACAACCGATGACGAGGGGAGGTTCTGTCATGATTTTGCCACTGTCTATGACCTCACTCAGATTGTTCACGAACCCACCCGTGTGCCCGATACTACCGGTCAGTATGCAAGCCTTCTAGACCTTTTCCTCAAAACTTCCCCTGAGCTATGTTCATGTTCCGTTCTATCTCCTCTGGGATCCTCCGACCATTCTGTTGTAGCAGTTAAGATAAAAATGAAATGTAATAAGTCTTCAGACGTCCTCCCCACCGTACTGTATATCGATACTCTATGGCTGACTGGGATAGCTTCCGTACATTCATATCTGATCCACCCCTGCATTCCATGTTTAAAAAGGACGTGTCCTCCATAGTATCAGACTTGACCGAATGGTTAATTGTAGACATAGACAGATTCATACCATCAAAAAAATTCCAACAAAAACCTAACAGTCAGCCATGTTTCTCCCCAGAATGTGCTGCTGTCATCGCGCACAGAAATCACTTTTTCCATAGCTACCTATGTAATAGATGTACTGAGACTAAAGCTGCTTTCAGGAATGCCAACAACCACTGTAAAAGAGTAATAAAAATGCAATAGAGCTATATGCCCAGTCCGTTAAATCCAAAGTAGCTGAGCAGCGGCTTGGTTCCCACCAGTTTTGGCAAATAGCGAACAAGATCCTGAACAGAAGCGCGCGTTCTATCCCAACCACCATCAATGGACCTGAGGTCATCTCGTCAGCATCAGACAAGACCAGACTATTTGCCAAGAACTTTGCAGTTAATTCTACTCTGCAACAAAGGCCATCAACTCCCCGTATTTCCCCCTATAACAGACAACACGCTAGGCAACATACAAATATCCGTGCGTGAGGTCGCCAAGCTAATCAAGAACCTTGATTACAGTAAAGCAACTGGCCCTGACGGAATTCCAGTTATAGTGCTGAAAAAGCTCCAACAAGAACTTGCCCTTATACTTACAAAACTGTTTAAGCGTTGCCTTAAGGAGAAGTGCTTTCCAACACCCTGGGAAACCTCATCAGTATGCCCTGTATTTAAGAATTCAGATGAAAAGTCATCTCCCTCTCAGTACAGACCAATACGTATCCTGTGTGTCATGAGTAAACTGTTGGAATCCATATTAAATAAAAAAGTATTCAACCACCTCAACAGAAACAACCTTCTTAGTGACATGCAATATGGTTTCTGTTCTGCAAGATCTACTAACGGTTATATCTCATAGGATTAATGAATCTCTTGACAAAGGCTTCCTTTCTAGGGTAATTGCTCTTGACATATCGAAGGCCTTCGATAAGGTATGGCATAAGGGCCTACTTCACAAAATTTCCAGCTACGGTATCACTAGAAATGTTTTCTTACTCATTAAATCATTTCTCTCCGATAGGTTCATAAGAGTAGTGGTTGATGGGCAAAAATCAGAAGCACACAGTATTAATGCTGGAGTTCCTCAGGGGTCCATCGGAAAACACATACTTAAATCATTCGTTGACATCTATGCTGATGACACGATCATCTATGGCAACACATCAAAGGCTGTAAATGACAAAGTTCTCCCTAATTCTCTCTCCTCTGATCTCGAGCGCGTGGTACAGTGGGGGAAGAGGTGGCTGATCACTTTTAATGTATCCAAAACCAAGCTTCCATCTTTACATCATCAACGCTCTCATCCCAATCTGGCATTAATTGAAATGGATGGATCTCGTCTTGGGGAGGCTCCATGTTTTGACAAGCTTCTGGGTTTGACCTTTACTCTTGATCTGAAATAGAACCCGTACATCAAATCTGTTGCATAGAACGCTGGGAAAATAGTGGGATCCTTCTACCGCTCCAGAAGATATCTCACTACTGATGCAGTTCTCTATCTGTATAAAAGCCAAGGACGTCCAAGGATAGAGTACTGCTGCCACATCTGGGCAGGAGCTGCTAAATAAAGCCTATCCTGCCTTGACAGAGTACAAAATAGACTTCGTGGCTTAGTGGGAGATGCCCTTTTCTCTTCCCTGCAGCCTCTTTCTCACAGAAGAGGCGTTGCGAACCTATCTTTGTTTTATCGTTATTTCCATGGCAGGTGCCTTCCGAGCTCCAATCTCTCGTCCCCCCTCGCCAATATTTCACGAGAAACACCCGTCTGGCTGAAACACTGTCACTAATTTCCCCACTCTCTATCTCTGCCTTAATCCAAACGTAGATTCCATAAGCAAAGCTTCTTTCTTAGAACTGCACGCCAGTGGAACTCTCTACCGCTTGCCTGTTTCCCACCTGACTACAACTGGGATGTCTTTAAGTCCAACATAAACAAACTCATGATAAACCGCCCCCTTAAGCAAGACAGTCTATCAAATCTCCAACAAAAATGATTACTACAATACTATCTCATTGATTACTGTACACGCAATAACCCTGATCCCTGAGTGGCCTTCGAGCCTTGATAAGTGGTGACCCACCCATGTAAAAAAAATTATAATGTATACAAGATTTTAATGTATACACAAACTATAATGTATCCAAAATTATCCTATATGCAAAATTATAATTTATAATGATGTATACCAAATAATAATGTATACAAAATTATAATTTATAATTATGTACCCAAAATTATAATTTATAATAATGTATACAAAATTATAATGTATACAAAATTATAATTTATACAAAATTATTATATATACAAAATTATTATGCATACAAAATTATTATGTATACAAAATTATTATGTATACAAAATTATAATGTTTACAAAATTATAATTTATACAAAATTATAATGTATACAAAATTATTATGTATACAAAATGATAATGTATAAAAATTATAATGCATACAAAATTATAATATATAAAAAATTATCATGTGTACAAAATTATACTCCATACAAAATAATAAGGTATTCAAAATTATAATGTATACAAACTTATCCTCTACACAAAATTATAATGCATACAAAATTATAATATATAAGAAATTATCATGGGTACAAAATTATACTCCATACAAAATAATAATGTATTCAAAATTATAATGTATACAAACTTATCCTCTATACAAAATTATAATGTATTCACCACTATAATGTATACAAAATTATAATGTATACAAAATTATCATGCATAGAAAATTATAATTCATACAAAATTTTAAAATATACAAAATTATAATTCATACAAAATTATAATATATACACAATTATAATGTATACGAAATTATCATGTATAAAAAATTATAATCTGTACAAAATTATCCCCCTGTACAAAATTATAATGTATACAAAATTATAATTTTTATATAATTATGATGTATACAAAATTATAATGTATACAAAATTATCCTCTATACAAAATTATCCTCTATACAAAATTATAATGTATACAAAATTATAATGTATACAAAATATTCATGTATTCAAAATTATAATGTATACACTCCTATTATGTATACAAAATCATAATGTATAAAATTATAATGTATACAAAATTTTAATGCATACAAAATTATAATGTATATGAAATTATAATGTATACAAAATTATAATGTATAAAAAATTATAATTCATACAAAAATGATAATGTATACTAAATTATAATGAATACAAAATTATAATGTATACAAAATTATCATGCATACAAAAATTATAATTATGTACAGTCCTATTATGTATACAAATTTATAATGTATAAAAATTATAATGCATACAAAATTATAATGTATACATAATTATAATGTATACAAAATTATAATGTATATAAAATTATAATGTATACAAAATTATAATGTATACATAATTATAATTTATACAAAAATGATAATGTATACAAAATTATAATGTATACAAAATTATAATGTATACAAAATTATAATTTATACAAAATTATCATGTATTCAAAATGATAATGTACACAAAATTTTTATGTATACAAAATAAAACGACGCAATTCGTCCGAAATTTGATAGATGGAATCGAGTTTGAGGTCTTTCGATTAAATTGATATATAATGGGTTAAAAGATTCCATGGAGAGAAAATGTATATTTAAATAAGTAGGGATAATCACCCCTTGTTATGTTTTTTTGTGCTTATTTTATTGTTGATCTGTTACTTTTTAAATTTATTAGATCACTGAAATAATTTTTAAGTCTTTGAAATAATTGTTTTTGAAATAATTTCAACGCTTTTCGGACGTTTTCATGATTTTAAAGCGTTCTCTTCAGAAAGTTTACAAAATATTCAAAATGTAAAATATTTAAAATATAGATTAGCGTTTTCATTGGCCATTTTGATGATAGGAGACGTTTCCAAGAAGTATGAAGATTTCTAAATGTTTCTAAATGTTTTCATGATTGTATTTCTGCTCTTTCCTTGCTTATTCGGAGCAGTACATAGTCACTGAATGTTGTTGTTGTTTTTTTTTGCTTTTTACCTTTTTACTCGTTTTTTCCTTTTCGTTGTTTATTTTTCTTTTAACTTGTGCGAAGATGAAGGTGCACTGATGCTTGGTCATTTCAGTGTGTCTGTGTGCGTGTGTTCGTGTGTGTGGGGTGTTTGAGTGCGTCATCTTGTGTGTGGTGTATTTCCTCATATTAGCTTGTGGAATATGAGTTCTGTTTTATAGTTTGAATAAGCTTTGTCTAGTATTCGTTTTTGGTAGGAGTTGTCAGTTACTTAGAGTTTTAGATTTTCATTTCTTTCTATTTTGATTTCCATTTTAGTCTAGTAAAATTGACAACAACACCATAATCACAGACATTTGCCACAAACCAACAGACACCCAACAATATCTCCACTTCATAATTCCCCCCTCAAGAAAAACTGTCTAACATCCATACTCGACTCCTTGGTACGCAAAGTCTGCACCATAGTCACAAACAAACACTTCCGTACGACCCAACTAAATGAACAGGAATCTTCTGTTCTGGTTCGGTCCTTACATCAAGTTGTGTTACGCCTTCTCCGGAGGGATTTGAATATAATACTTATGGTGACTGATATTTTAATCTCTTTTATATCTAGGAGAATCTTACGTTTAAAATGCAACGTGTAAAGACCAAAAAACTTTTAAAAAAATCCCCACTAATCTTGTTAGATACACAAACCGTTAAATGAAACTTGAATTTCTATAAGTTTCGATTTTTATTTTTATAAAAAAGATTTTTGTTTTCCAATTTCAATGTTGGTTTTAATGTTTTTGTCTTCCTATTCTACCGTTTTCCCCATCCCGGTCTAAATATATTTTTATGTCTCTTACTTGGTCTTTGTTCGTCCTCAATTAAATCGGAAAGACCTCAAACTCGATTCCATCAATCAAATTTCGGACGTAGGCAGCACTTATGTCAGAAAATCTGGGGAAACAAGATAAGATAAACGGTTACTTCATTTATTTATTTATTTGGTGTGTATTGCGATGTGTATGTATGCGCTCGAAACTGATATCAAAGGAGGGTGAAGAAGACAAAGAAGAAGAATGACGAAAAGAAAGACAAGAAAAGAAAGTAAAGGAAAAACAAATGAGCTGAAGAAGGATTTAAAAGAGGAAAATGGAAACAAGATGAATGAAGAAGGAGGATAAGGAAAAACAATGGTAGAGAGAATACAAACAAGAACAATAAGGAGGAGAAAAAGAAAAAAGAAAAAGAAGAAGAAGAAAAAAGAAAAGAGGAGGAGTAAAAGTGAAGAAAAGAAACGGAGTCAAAGAAGACTGCGAGGAAAATAATAATAAAAAAAATAGAGATGAGAAAGAAAAATAAATGAAAAAGAGAAGAAAACGATAAATACATATTAAGATGAAATGAAGAAAATGAAAAAGAACAACAAGAAAATAGAAAACAAACAAGAAAAAAGGAAAGAAGGAAGAAAAAAGAAAGGAAGAAGAAGAAAAATGATAAAAGAAAATAGAACATACATTAAAAAAGAAGAAAATAAAAAGAAAAAAGAGGAAAGAAAAAAGAAAATAGGAAATAAAAATAAAAAATGATAAAAAGAAAAAAAGAAATTAAAAGAGAAAATAAAAAAGAAAAAAATGATAAAAAATAAAATTCAATGAAAACTAAAAATAATAACAAAAAGAAACAAAAAGGAAAATAGAAAAAGAAAAAGTAACAAAAAATAAATAAAACGAAAAAAAAGGAAAAAAAAAGAAATAAAAAAATAATGGAATAGTAAAAGAAAAATGACGTATAAAAAATGGATGTTCGTCCGTCGAAATCATGATAACTATCCGATCATTTTTTGTAAAGGGAAGATCGACGGCATGCACTGAATTGTGAGGCAAGGGTTGCACAATCTCTAACTAGTCAGCAGGAACCAATAGTAAGAGCATGTACAAGCGCAAGTATTTACACATGATCACCCATTTTATGATTGAACAGACTGAACGATGCTTAACTTCAGTGATCTAAGGAGAGCTGGTGTGTCAAAGTGATTACTCTGAATGCACACACACACACGTACACACAAAAACACGCACAAACACACGCAAACATACATAGAAACACACAAACAAACACAGACACAAAAACACACACATACACACACAAACATGCATATACACACACAAACACACAAACATATACACAAGCACACAAACACACACTAACACACACACAAGCACACAGATACAAAAACACACACACATACACACGCAAACATGCATATAAACACGCAAACACACAAACCCACACACAAACACACAAACACATACACAAACACACAAGCACACAAACATACACAAACACGCATGTACACACACACAAACACACAAATCCACACACAAACATACAAACATATACACAAGCACACAAGCACACAAACACACACAAACACACACAAACATACAGACACAAAAACACACACATACACACACAAACACGCATATACACACACAAACACACAAACCCACACACAAACACACAAACACACCCACAAAAACACACACATATATAATACTAATAAAAATGTTGCTTAAAATGATGGGATAGACAGATGAGTAGAATTAGAAATGATGAATGGGATGAGGCGACCGTGGAGTTTCCTGTTTGACTTAAAATAGTTGACAGCATATAATAAAGTTTTTTGCTTTTATTCTTGCTGGTTACTTCTAGAAACGAACGACCACGTTTGTGTTGGCGATGCGTAATAGATGGAAGCAACGGAAATGATGCTGGATAGTTTCTAGAATTTCCTCGATATATCTGCATTCCGGAAATAAATAGTTGCCTTAAATTCTGATATATATTTATTTTTTAATTTTCGTTTGACCCCAAATATCATCCACGGCTTAAAATAAAACTGCTCCTCACTCTTCGGGTAGCAGATCTGTAGCCAGAATAGCTGGTACTATGTTTGGATCATTCTATCGCTCCAGAAATTATCTCACTCCCGAAAAACCCTCTATCTATACGAATCGTACACGTCCTAAATTTGAGTACTGTTGCCACGTCTCGAGAAAAGTTGCTTTGAGTATTCTTCTTTGCCTTGGCTGGGTACAAAACCTTATGTATATACCTAGTCAGAGATGACCATTTCAAGTCGCTACTTTCTCTTTATCAAAAAAGGGACGGTGTGAGTCTATCTCTAATCTGTCCTTATTTTCCTGGCACGTTCTCGACTGAGCTTCAATATATGCCCCTTCTTGTAAAATATGTGCAAAAATACTCGTTTAGCTACAACCACTGTCAATAATTTCCCTTACTTTCTATCTGTGCCTAAAACTAAACGTAAATTTTATGAGCAAAATATTTGCTTCCTTGTATATCTTTGTTTATTTCTTTTTATTATAAATGTTTTGGTTTTTATTTGTTTTATCGCATGTAAACTTTTTCAGTTTATTTTATACAAAATCAAGTAATTTGAAAATAAAGGTTTGGGACTGCTTTTCAGCAGAATATAACATGATCGTTTTCGAGTCTAATGTAAATACGTTTTTGTTAAAACGTCATCTCACCTAATTAAGCCTTACTCAAGTTCCACCAGTGTTGATCATAACCGCATTGTCTTGTCGCCTGACACTTATGTTAGAATGTGGAATGTAGTTTAATTGGCCAGTAACAGGAAACAACATATTTTTAATCCGTTTATAACGATTGATAAAAATAAACATTTCACAGCTGCTAAATAAAATCTATAAAATAAAACAAGGTTTCAAAACAGAACTGTTATTTATTTATATAATTATTCGGTTGGTGCAAAAACAATATCGTTTTCTTACATATGTTACGTTATATATGATTTCTGAATTAAGTCATTGTTATATATATATATATATATATATATATATATATATATATATATATATATATAGCCACGTTATATATTATTTTGAAGCGTGTTTTTCGCTCTATCAAATCGTGTTATTCGTTACCGTTCTCAATCTCTTCAATTATTTTTTGCAGGCTTTCCGACAGCATGGACAAAATTTAAATCCGCATGATTTTCTTGTTCCAATTCCAACTAGGTCCTCAAGCTACCGAGACAGCTCGTGATATCAATGATGCGTTTGGTCCAGAATCCACTAACAATCGTGTGGCACAACAGTAGTTCAATAAATTTCGCAATGGTGACGAGAGCCTCGAAGATGAAGACGGTCGCGGCCGGCCGACTGAGGTTGAAAACGGACATTTGAAAGCCTTAATTGGAGCCGATTCTAGCAAATCCATACGAGAACTTGCTGTTGAACTTGAGTTCGACAACTCAACAGCAAATAGGAAAGTCAAATAGCAAAAGCTTATTAAAGCAAATAGGTGAATCCAAAAAGTTGGATAAATGGGTGCCGCATGAATTGAACGATAATAAAAAATAATCGCCGTTTAGTGTTGTCTTCTATGCTCCTCCTGCACAACAAAAACGACCCATTTCTCAGGCGGATTGTGACGTGTGATGAGAAGTCGATCCTCTATGACAACCGGCGACGTTCGGCACAGTGGTTGGATCCCCCACAACACTTCATAAAATGGTTATGGTGACTGATTGGTTATCTCTGGCCGGTCTCATCCATCACAGCTTCTTTTAATCCGGGCGAAACGATTATGGCGGCGATGTACTGCAAGCAAATTGACGAAAGCACCAGCAGCTCAAACGTATGTGCCCGAGATTGGTCAATATGAAGGGACCAATTTTCCTCCATGACGACGCTCGCTCGTATGTTGTTCAACTGCAGAAGCTGGACGAAGTTTGGTTATATTCACCAGACCTCTCATCCACGGATTATGAGTTTTTCAAGTATCTCAACAACTTCCTGCGCAAAAATGCTTCAAAAGCCAAGATGATGCCGAATCAGCCTTCAATGACTTTTTATGCTAATGGGATACATAAACTTGTTTCTTGTTGGCAGAAATGTGTCAATTCTAATTGTTTTACTTCGATTAATAAAGTTTATAATGAAAGGAGTTATGACCTTTTGAAGTTGAACGTAAAAAAAAAAAACGACATAATCTTTTGCACCAACCTAATATAAAGCCCTGCGGACCTTACTTGGTTTCTTGTTTTCTTTCATTTTTCTTCGTCGATTGGGCAATCCATCTATTAAAAAAACGGGATAACAGTATAATTGATGACATTTTGAGATAAGGATTAGTTATTCGTATGTTTTGGATTCATCGGAATACTGAATGTGATTTTCACAACGTTTCGGTCGATGTAACCTCCGACCTTCTTTAAGTGTATCTTGCCGACTTCGGGAATGTTTCTCTTGAACTCGGGACTTTAAATCGAATTTCGAACAGAACTCTTTATTTACTTCACGGAGGTAGAATGCTCTCATTCCGTCAGCCATGACTGGATAGAGGTCCTAAGTAATCCGAAATTAGTAATAAATAGTGATATTTACCACTAAAAATAAAAATAGTTTTAAGTCTCCTAAAATTCGTACTAGAATTGTCCGCAAGGACCCGTGGCACAGTGGTACGAGTATTTGAAAATCGATATGATAGTGATATTCTCCTAGAATAGGAATGCTGAATCTCGTAATTGTATCCCCAGTACTTACTACCTCTCGTAGTTGTTGTCTCACCACGTTTTTGGCCGACTAAGCCTTTGGCCTGCTTTGAGAAGAATTGGAACCGCCATCTGCAGACAATGCTCACCTGGAACCGCGGAAAGTCAACTCTATCCACTGCGTCACTATTGTTAACGTTGATTTTATTGATAGTAGTTTCTTAAAATGTTTTTATTAGTGATGCTTCTAGTATTTCAAGTTTTCGTTTATTATTCAAGCAAATAAATAAATACAAAAATTACTCACCTTAAAGTTTTCTAGTAAAACTTGTATATCTTTTTTATTAGTTTTTATTATTGATGTTTAGATTTTTTTTTACTGCATATAAACTTCTTCAAATTATCTGTTTATACGCTTTAAGCCTTTTCTTCCTTCGAATATTATTCACTAGCCTGAGTGACCGGCATTGCCCGGATATTTGGATGTGTGTTGTGCAAAAAAAAAAAAGAAAAAAGTGGTAGTAAACAGGTAGGACGGCTCGAACCCGTACCGCGAAGGAGAACAAGAACGTGATAAAAAACGGGACGTCTTTGCAGTTGCGTCCATCGCCAAACCGGAAGTAGCGAAGGTTTAATTAAGGCTAGCCAATCAAACAGAGAGATGACTTCCGAAAATATCGGCGAAAAGCAAAAACGACCCTTGCTTGTAGAAAAGTGCCTAGTTGAGTGTGAAGGAATTAATGTTTTTAGCCATTTTTTCGATATTTGTCGTCTGAAGGATTGAGCTCCAAAACGATACCAATCTTGTGAAAATCTGTCCTCTCTGTCGAAAGCTTTAGGCATACATACATACATACATACAGACAGACAGACAGACAGGTGATTTACATAATAGATGGTATTTCCTTTGGTTGTTTTCTAGAAGAAAATAGTTGCTTTTGGTTGTGAGTCTGCAGAACATGAGTCAGTTTTGTAAAGAGAAAAGAAAAAAAAAGAAAAAATAATAACGTCAATGTTTGTTGAAGTTTAAGTCAGAGAGCTAGAACCCTCAGACAGCTTAATCTTGTACCATCCTCTTTCTATTCATGATTAACTCCCTGCGAATGTGCGAATTAGAAAGAATAAATATTTTATGCAGATTTTTGTGTCCAGACACATTATTGCTTAGAATACAATTCTTGACGACCATCGAATTATTGAAACGTAACAACGATTATCAGCAGATCAATACAAAAGCAATAATCGCGGGGAATTGGCTTTTTGTTTTCATTTGTTGTGAATTTTAAAAGGAGAATATGCGCCTATTCAATTTGCTATTTAGCGATAAAAAAGTAATTGCAACCTGACAAACAGAACGAAATGCCGTTTTAAAAATAACTACAAAATTCTTATTTTTTTTAAGTTTTAAGATGACGATTGATAATTCGTATTATTTGGATTATTCGTACTAATGTTCTTATCTTGAATGTTATTTTCAGAACATGTCGGTTGGTGCATCCTTCAAAATTATTCAGGTGTATCTTGTCAGACTCGTAAATCTATCTGTCGAACTCGGGAATTTACACCGAATTTCGAACGGAACTATGCATTTAAACCACGAGGGTAGATTGCTCTTGTTTCGTCAGCTATGACTGGGTAAAAGTCTAAAATAATCCAAAGAGTATCGTCCCGCAAGGACCAATAGTGCAGTAAATTAAGTCATTGGTAAACTTCAGTTCTATGTTAAATTCTTCTGGTGGTTGAAGGTTGAATTACAGGCGGCACTAAAAAAACTGCGAATTACTTAGGATTTATTTATTTACTTACTGATTGGTTTCCTAATCTTCATAGTTGTTGTTTCACCACATTCCGGAAAACTCATCCTTTGGCCTTCTTAAGGTGATTAACTGAGATGGTATAAGAATGCTGAGTCTCGTAACTATATTCCAAGTAATTACTGACTTCCATAGTTGTTGTTGTCTCATCATGATTTGGCCAACTAAACCTCTGACCTGCTTTGCGTAGGATTGAAACCGCTATCTTCAGAAAATGCTCAACCGTAGAGATTCAACGCCTCTATCTACTACGCTACGAGCCCCGAAGGGCGATCAAGGTTGGATTTTTTTGTCTTATAAATCCAAGTTACGTTCTTATCTAGTCTTTTATTGTCGGGTCTGTACCGAATGATATTATACATTATTTTTTTTGTATTGAAATCCTTTGAGATGAGTAATTTTGTTCGGGCTTTGTATACTGTTCATAACTTTATGTGCATATGTACATATTAAAAAGTGTGAATATGTACGGTGATGCCTTTCTATATAATAGGCTTCCTTATCTACCAAAGAGAAAAGTTAGTAGAGATCGCATACGTCAACATTTTTTTTTTAATTTTGACCCCACTTTTGACCGCTTAACATTTATTGTTTTGGGCTCAAATTGAATTAAAATGTTTGACACATGTCCAAGTAACTTACATCTAAAATTTCAAGAGTTTAGGCCTAAAATTGTCAGAAGAGTTTGGTAGAGTCACCAAAGTAAACCTTGTAAACTTTGACTTCTTACCAGCCAAATTTTCACCCAAAATTGATTAAAAAGCTTGCTGCATATCTGAATATACTTTATGTAAAATTTCAAATGTTTAGACCCAAAATCGACTTAATAGTTTGCTAGAGACTGCAAAGGTAAAATCTTTTGAACTTTGACCCATTAGAAGCCAAATTTTTAGAAAAAAACATCATTAAAAAGCTTGCCTTTGTCTGAATACATTTCAATGTAAAATTTCAAATGTCTTGATCAAAATTGGTTGAGCAATTTGGTATCGACCACAGAGGTCAATTTTTCTCAAACTTTGACCCCAATTATGACGCTTTAATATTTACTGTTTTGGGCTCAAATCAAATTAAAATGTAAGATCCATGTCTAAGTAACCTATATCTAAAATCTCATGTGTTTAGACCCAAAATTGGTGGAGGAGTTTGGTAGAGATCTTAAAGGTCAAATCGTTGAACTTTTACTTCTTAACATCCAAATTTCTGACCGAAAACCAATTAAAAAGTTTTTCCAAAATCCCAATACCCCTTATGTTAAATATTGAGTCTGTAGACCGAAAATTGAGTTGTTTGGTAGGGAAGTGCACGCACACATACACACACATACACACACATACACACACACAGAGAATTTCACTTTTATAGATTTATAGATTTATTAGTTTATTTATTTGTTTGTGGTCTATTTCGGCCAACCCATCTTCTGGGATTCCTCAGGTCTAGACAACGCTCACCTGGAACCGTAGAGATTTCAATTTCTCTGTCCAATATCTATAACAGTACGCAAGTAAATACAGCGTGAAACAATAAAGTTGCCATAAAGAAAAAAAACACTACAGCTTTATTTAAAAGTTCTATTGAAAGAAATCAATTTAGGTAATATAATTATGTCGTAGAGCTGAAATCTATTCAATATAGCCTTAGTTAGCCTCAATCACCGACTCGATACGGGTCCGGAACTGGGAGCATGCCTTTTTGGGAGATTGACGAATAGCGGCGATTAGGCTGGTGCTGTGAGAGATCATGTCAGTGTTGTTCGCGACGTAGGACCTAACGAAGTAGTCCAGTGGGTTCAGATCAGGGGAGGAGGTGCATCAGTGAGAGAAGGGAACAAAATCGTAGCATTCCTTCTGAAATCAAGCCTGGGGTTCTTTGGACTTGTGGGCCGGTGCCGAGTCCTGCTCTTACTCCCAGGTCTTCTAGCGGTCACTTGATAGCACCAGAGAATCACCACACTCTTCAGCACATTCAAGTACACTTTGCTGTTGACTTTCAAGCCGACTCCAAAGGTGTGAGGTGGCATGATCTAACTCTCACTTGAAACCACACCAAAGACCGTAGCTGTGTTCGGAAATTTTGTTTTCATGACCTTGGGCACGTTCCATTTAATCGTAGCAATCAAGCGGTGCAATAGTTCTGTTGTCATAACTTGGATCGCTAGAGAGCATGAGTTGTACAGCGACGCATCTTCGATCTCGCTCGTTGAATATTGCGTCACTTTCAGACATGATAAAAGCCTTCTATCATTCTTGGGGTTTCTACAGCTAAGTAGTAGATGGTCTTTAACAACAAAAACAACAACAACAACAACAACAACAAAAGAAAACATGTGTTCATCAAACGGAAATGGAATCATGTGTTTTCTAGGGCGAAGATGTTATCGTTTCACCCTGTAAATAAATACCCATATTACTCATCTGAAAGGATTTCAATAAAAATAAAAATATAATACTTAGCATTTCTATCAATTATTGACAAGGCGAAAACATGTTTTACATCGTTTATTAAATAAAAGGTTGCAATTCGTTAATTTGTTTGTGGTTCTCATATGACGTTCTCTATTTCTCTCACATTGTAGAATGATCTAAAAATGGTTTGTTAAAAATATTTCTCAAGACATTTTCTGACTGTTACTACGTATTACAGTTCTTGAGAGTTTATATATATCTCTATATATATAAATGTAAATTTGGTTCGTTAAAAGCGAATAAAACCATATTTCTACGTTACCAATTTATTTGAAATTTTCAGACAACCCATCTTTAGAGTCGAGGTATGTTTTTATGTTATTAAAATAAATTTACCTCGCGAATTATTAAAATATCAAATAAAATAAATATATTTTTTTTAACCGTTACTGCGAATCTGTTCTGTTGATAAAACTGAACTTCCGGTTCGATTCATTTCACAGCTACGAATTGAAAGATTTCGTTTTCTGTTAACTCGATAAGTAAAAAAATAAAAAAAAACAACAACAACAAAAAAACATAATTCATTCGTTAATCTTCCAAATTTTTTAATTTACACATTTTTTCTTTATTATATAAGGCCCAAAAAGTTTGTCGCTTGCTTTTTGAGTTTTTTTTGTTGTTTTTCGATATAAGATTGGTTGGTAAAGTACAGTTTTTTTGTCCGCGCTATTTTTTAAATCGTATTTCCAGGTTTAATTAGTTTTATTATGTTTTTCTATTCATTTGTAAGGTTAAAATACACCCTCCCCTTCCCATGTTAAGAATTGCTTTTTAAATATTAACGTTATTATTACAACACGGATCACTCTCTGCATGAGTACTGTACCATAACCTAACAATTTAATAAACAAAACATGGTAGTTATGCAGTGAAACAAAAAAGAAACAGAAATAAAAAAGGTTTTCATATGTTACAATTATGAAAAGTTCTATTCATATATGTTCCGTGTTTTTTTTAATTGTACAATAAATAAATTTAAATTTGAAACAGAAATAATAAATTGCAAGAGATTACGCGCGTTTAATATTAATTTGTATCGTTTATAACTACTCGCGTGAATTAATAATAATCACGTGATTCAATTTTGAACTAAAAAATTAAAGAAAATATTGTTTAAAGAAGCCTGATAATTTATTATTTCTATTTATGTATTGTTCATCATTAAAAAAGGTATTCATTGAGTAGAATAAAAAAAACCCAACACGGAACATACAAATTTTTAAATATGAATAGAACGTTTCATAATTGTAACCTACGAAAAACTTTTTTTTAATTTTAATTAAAAGCAATATAAACAAGTTTTTTGTTTGTTTTTTAAAGTTGTTTTCAAAAACAACTTCTGAAATACCTATATTATTCTTTATATATTATTGGCATAGTAACGTACCGGCGATTAGGGAAATTAGTTCCTTTTAAGGGTTCGAGATTATTTTTGCACCTAAACTATTCTATACTTTCACCTAACAATTTAATAAATAAAAGATGGTACTTATGCAGAGAAGGTACCGTACTGAAATAACGCTATTAAGAAAGCCATTCTTAACATGGGAAAGGGAGAGTGTTCTGTAACTATTTTATATTTTCACCTAACAATTTAATAAACAAAAGATAGTACTTATGCAGAGAAGGTACCGTGCTGAAATAATACCGTTATTTAGAAAGCTATTCTTAACATGGGGAGGGAGTTTTGCATCTATTCTAAAATATGAATGCTTTTTCTTTATTAAAGATATTGGGTACTCGTGCACTTATTGATCCGTGCTGAAATAATAACGTTATTATTTAACAAGCCATTCTTAACATGGGGAGAAGAGGGTGTTTTGTAACTATTCTGGACTTTCACCTAACAATTTAATAAACAAAAATTAAACTTAGGCAGACAAGGAACAGTACAGAAGCATTAACATTATTTAGAATACAATTGAATAAAAGAAAAAAAAACTTTAATTAAACTTGGAAATACGATTTAAAAAATAGTACGGATCGGTAAGTACATTAGCACCATAAATTTGTCTAATTCTTAATTTCTTATGTTATTGGAAAAAAAAAAAGGTAAATATGAGGAATTACTCCACCCTCGAAAATTACCACTCCTTTCGGGGTCGCTGAAAACGAAAATAACCTTTATAATTAAGGCAAACGAGTAGTTTCCAAGATATGAAGAAATGTTAGTTTAAAAAAGTGAAGGATCACTTTTCCATAATAATTTAACGTAAAATGATCACCCACTTTGTGGCCACGATTTTTGGGGTGGGGGCTTTCATTCTACCCTTGGAAAATTTTAAATTACCTGCTTAAATTGGTTGGAGGGGCGGGGGGTCGGCCGCCACCCCCCACACAGAAAAATGCCCCTCTCTCAGGTGGCCAGAAAGTGGGTGCTCATTCTAAGTTAAATTTAAATTGAAAAGTGATCACCCACTTTTCGAAAAAGTAAATTCTTCATATGATGAAGACTTTCTTTTTGCGACGGAAACGGTTTGCAGATTCGTTTTTAGTACACTGAAATCTACAATAAAATATTTCGTTATATACGAACATGAGACGGGCCTTAAAGTAAAATAATACCGGATTTTTGGGGCAGATTTGTCATTTAGTTGTATAATATCCTCAAACCAGGTAATCACTAAAAGGGATTCTTAAAAGTCATTACCTGTATCGATCCAAATTTAAAACCACTGATTATATGTCAGCCTACATCACAGTAACATATATTGAGTGAGTTCCTAACAGTATTTTGTATAGTTTTTTAGTTTAAATTCATTTTCCCAAAATTTCCCCAAACTTAACGTGTTTGATACAGTCTGCCGCCATTTGTATTTTTCAAATATACCGATAAACACTGCATGTTTTTGAACCGATTAAACATTATACATTACATAAAAACACTACAATCTTATCCAGTTAGGTAGGACATTTACTTTTTTTTTGTTATATATTCATTTTTTGACAACTTCTTTGTATCTGTTAATACAAACCCTTTTCATTTAATGTAACGTTTAGTCAGCTCGAAAAACAGTGTTTTTCGGTGTATTTGAAAGATACAAATGGTGGAGGACACTGTTGATTATGTTAAGTTTGAGAAAGTGAGTTAAAACTAAAAAACTATACAAAATACTGTCACAAACCCACCGATTATGTCAGCCTATGTCATGGTAACATATTCGGTGGGTTTTTGACACTGTATTGTATAGTTTTTAGCTTTCAACTTAATTTCCCAAACTTAACGTATTCAACAGTCTGCAACCATTTCTGTTTTTCCAGCCGATTAAACATTTTACCTTACATAAAAACACTAAATAATTATCCAGTTAGGTAGAAATGTAACTTACCTTACCTTCACTTTCATTTGTTTTTGGACAACTTTTTCGAATCTGTGTATAGTAACCCCCCCCATCACTCAAATATTAATTACTAACTCACATTTTTGTATACAGAAAAAAAACATTTAGCGTTTCAACGTTAGCTTTATCCACTGATTGTTGGTCGAGCCCAAGCCATGATTGACGGTAATCCTGAGGATCAGGATCCAATTCTGCAAGAGTACCATTTTTTTCATTTTTTTTTAGAGTGGATTGCTGTACTAAGAATATAAGAAACATGCATTTTCTCTTTTTTATTAGAATTTTCCATTACACCAAATTGAGCCACAGCAACGCGTGGTAGGGTACAGCTAGTATATATATATATATATATATATATATATATATATATATATATATATATATACATATATAGCTACTTCATTTAATCGCATAAATTAATATACGAAAGTAAAAATTTATGCGTAAACTTTAAGTATTTACTCCCACAGTTCTCAATACGTAGGTAGAGCTAGGTAGTAAGTTATAATATATATATATATATATATATATATATATATATATATATATATATATATATATCCACACTAGGATTCATCAGGCATAAACTTTCTATCTGAAACTGGCTGATGTAATCATCATATTTATCCAAAGTCCGAGTACTTTTCATTCCTTCTGAATTCATCATCACAGATAGCTAACTCTTACTGGGTTTGAATAATTTACATATATTTTAATATCGCGGATATTTCTTTCATTGGTTTATTATTTTAATAACTTTAAATGCTAATAATTTAATGTTCGTAGTATGGTATCACATTCTTTCCCTCTTTTAATAAATAGGATCTTCCGATCGAATAATTTATATCTAGAAACCGAAATACTCATGCGAACGTACATACGTTAAAGGTGCTACGGTATTAATATGTAGATTATACTAGTTTAAAGACCCCTTTATCAAGATATATTTCTTGTTATTTGTGGTTATAATTCTATCGTTTCCTTAATTTAAGGGTCACTATCATTATATTCGATAATCGCATTCTTCACTCAATTGAATATTTAATCCTACTATTTGCCTTGAGCGATATTTTTCCTTGGATTATGCTACACCCTCAAGAGCTTGTTGACAGGTTTCAGTTTATCCTTTATATGAACAGAACACCGAAACAGGGTCTTACCTTAAATATATATATATATATATATATATATATATATATCGTCCCTGGAATAGACTCAGATACGATGCGAGTATATATTTTGCTAATAAGGATTGAGCCAGTCCCAGTAGGTGGTCCTCGAGGCACAACTCTGTGTTACACACACCTCAGATGTGACCATTTGCTGCGGCAAATACGTGTTTGACATGCAGGTTCTGGAAGGCATTTTGCAGCAGGGTACTGCCAAACCTTTACGGTGAGTATCGGCATGTCGCCTACCCGCCAGGCGAGTTTATTCGCGGGTGCATCTTACCCAGTGAATTAAACACGCCCCCAGACACAAACCTTGACATTTCTACGATTAGGTGCGGTATATACAGCGCCGAGTTTTCCCAAATAGTCACCCCACTCATCTGGTATTGGTCAGGTTCATCGTTGCTTAACTTCGGTTATGTGGCGAGAAGTAGTTTCATCGTGATTATGACGTATATCAAATATATATCTTTACTATATTTGAATGTTTATGTGTTTCAGCATCTACAAATATGTGAAAATACTGGATCAGATAAAACATCCATCTCTAAATAATCAAATCGACTATTTCGTAAAAAATGGATGCAAATAGACACGTTTCAATGCATTGTTATAAATAAAAAACCGTTGAAAAGGAAGGAATAAATAAATGTTTGCGCAAAAGCAACCATTTCTTTTCACATCTGAAATGAAGAAAAAACAAAATGGTGATCGATCACTTTAATTTTACCACGAAACGAAAAGTCGTTTACTTTTCTTTTGCACTCATTCTTTTTATATTTTGTCAACGAAAAATGAATCAAATGTATCGATGATTTTTTTTATTTCTCATCGTTCTTGGATGGAAATCATTTTAACTTTCCCCACTTTTCATTTTGTGCAGTTTTCAGATCAGATAAAAAACGACATATATTCCACTTCTTTTATGATTGCAAAAAATATTTGCTTCAACAATCAATTTGAATAAATCCATCGACACACGCGAGCTAAATACAAAGGAAACATTTTAGGTTTTAGTCATTGTTTCTGTGTCTTTTTTGGTTGAAAGCAGATTTATGATTTGCATTTCAATCTTGTGTAATACGTCTACAGAACAGTGCAGTGACTATCCCAAGCGCTCAGACGTTGCCCGGCCGTAAAGTACGCTTCAATTTTAACCTCTTATCAGCTATTTTTACAAAATCGAATTTGTTCCACCATTTAGATTCCTTATATACGGTTCAAGTCTGTAGAGTCTTAGGAGAGGAGTTTACTAGCGACTGTTTCGCACACACATTGACAAGTGTAATTATACTTACACACACACACCCATATATATATATATATATGTATGTAAATATATGTGCATGTGCTAGAACTTTTTCATTCTAAATGCTATAATGCTACGCAATAATACTCAATAGAAGAATATGCAGAAATAGAACTAAGCGTAAAAATTAAATGAAACTACCATTCAATAAGAAATCACACAAAATGAATTAGCCTGTTAAGAAGTTTGTTTTAATGATTTTTTTAATAGAAAATGTGGGTTTTTAATATCGATGTAAAATTCCACGGAAAACCCAACTTTAGATAAATGTAGATTTATATTGCTAAGTTTTGAGTGTATCCAGTTCATTTCCTAACATCTCAGTTACCTTCTCGGATTGATTTATAAGAAAACTATGTTTTTTCCAAAGAAAACCGTGAATTATTCTAATACATTTTTCTTTTGTAGGTTTCCTTTATTTTCCTTGTATTTGCTGCTTTACATTAATCAATTTATTAAAAGTTATTTTGTAAATAACATCATTAAAAACTGGTTAAAGAGAAATAATCCAAGCCGGTAAATTCCAGTAAATATTATTCCCTTCTCAATGTGACACCTTCAACAAAAAATCGCCGTCAGGATAGGGAGTAATTTGATAATGTGAGATTAGGGTACTATTGTTAGATATTGAACCGGAGCGAGCCTTATAAAAGCTAATCTGTGCACACACTCACATTCCAGATAGACTTTTGATCTACATTCTTATTTCCCATAAAAATGACCGGAATTGTAATTATCACCGAAAGCAAAGAAATACTCACATTCCAGGTCGGGAAATTAGAATCGCGCCACGCAGAATAAAAAAGAACAATGTCATATTTTTAATATTTACATTTCAGTAATGTCAGTTGATGCCTGTATAAGAGAGTTCTTATAAATAACAAGAAGGGAAAGAGGAAGAAAGAAGACCGAGTCGCGTGATTGATATTTCCTCGCCGTCATCTGCAACACACGCACCATTACAGGTAAACGCAGTTATGCCTCGTCTCTCTCTCTCTCTTTGTTGATGGGCAAAAGATAATGAACTTCTATGTTGACAAATTCGTCTCTGTGTTTATTTTGAGAACAACGACAAAAGAATTGTCAGGTGTATATATAATTTCACAAGCATTTGAAAAGTGCAAGCTAGAAAATTATATACATGTTAAAACCATGTTACAACTGTAGTTCACTTCGGACTATACTTTATCGCGTTTCAATGCTGAACATAGTTTGTGAGTTCTGTTTTTTTTTTTTTTTTTTTGTAATTACATATCAATATTAGCAGGTTGAAAAGAAAATTCTAGCGGTTTTTAACTTTTAAATCGTGATGACGATATCTCAGCTCAGACAAATCTGTATTGATTGCAGTAAGCACCATCAGAATCAACACACTTCTCCCTACGCAAGACACGTGTATTTCATCCAGTAACGTAAAACTCTCGCGTTCTGGTAGAGATAAATTTGATGAAGGCGTTTTTAATATCGCTTAGATTTTTGAAGCATTTCTCACGCAGAAGTTGTAGACATGCTTGAAAAGTGGTAATCGGTAGGTGAGAGGTCTTAAAAGTATGAAAGATGAGGCAGAGTTTCGTAGCCTAATTTGTTCAGGTCAGGGATTGTTGTGGAGGAGAATTGGACTTTTCAGTTGACTAATGCTTGATGTTGTCAAAGTTTCTGATGTATTTCAACCATTTCTTGACAGAACTTCTCCGCCGTAATGGTTTCGCCTTCATTCAAAAAAATTGTAATGGATGGAATCAGTCGCAGACCATCAAACAGTCAGCATGACCTTCTTTTGGTGCAACTCTGGCTTCGGGAAGTGTCATGAAACTTCCTCTGCGTCTAACCACTGAGTTGAGCGTCGCCGTTTGTCGTAAAGAACCCACTTTTCATTGCAAGTCACAACCTAATCGAGAAACGGGTCGTTCTTGTTGCGTAAAAAGGGGAAGATGACACTTCATAATCTCGTTTCTTTTTGTTATTGTTCAATTCGTCAGGCACCCATTTATCACATTTTCTCTCTTTCCAATCTCGTTCATATAGTTGAAAATCGTCGTATACGTTACGTCTTATTCAAAACAAGTTCTCGAACATTTGTGCGTGGATTAATTTCGACTAAGGTTCTTAATTATATGTTGTCAGCATCCGATTACCGACCATTACCCTCATCATCTTCAAGACTTTCGTCACCGCCAAGCAATTTCTTAAATCACCATTGTGGTTTGAGTTCAGTAGTCGCTCCTGGGTCAAACGCTTTGTTGATATTGTGAGCTGTTTCTGCAATTTCACGCCCTAACTTAAGTTGAAATAAGAAAATTGTGTGGGTTTGCTTTTTTCCATCTTGTATTCGCCGTTCTGAAAATAAGACATAATTGTTTTAAAACGGTTGTAATTTAAACAATTTGATAGAGCGAAAAATACACTTTAAAATGATGTAAAAAGTAAAGGTATTATAATTCCAACGTATTTGAAAATACACCATTTGAAATCAAAAGTAAAAATTCAGCAAAAACATTTTTGTCAACCTGATATCATTATGTTTTCTCGTGCACTGTTAAGCAAACAGTATAATAAGTCTCGCAAAGGAAATGTGTCGCCGTGTAAGGAAATTAACAGTTCATTCTCAACAATACTGTAAGGAGCACCGACAAATCGGAATTCTAATATTTTCGCTCACCTGTAAAGAATGCAAAATGTTTATTTCCCCGAATTCATCATTGTTAACGGAAGTATTCTCCTCCTATGTAAATGAGTGCCGCGTATAAAAATATAGTAGTAATACTAGAAAGAAACTCGCCTTAAAGAAAAAAAAAAGCTGTGCACTCTCTGCTACCGACACGAGAAACCCAAGAGAAGAATACTCAAGAGATATAGCGTGTTTATTACATGCGAACGAGATAAGCCCCGTGAAGTGACGAGGGTTACTGAACACAAAGGTTGTTAAACACTAAGTGAAAGAAGGCAGTATGTCATTCATGATTGATAAGTAAGCTATAATTTTTCGTAGTTAGGACAACTACACTAAGATAACGAAATTCGAAATTTTCGAGATTTAATTTCAAGAATATATCCAAAAATTACGAAAAAAGTGAAAAGTAGAAAAATATTTTAACAAACATTTTTTGACGGAAAATAGCGAAAATAAAATATTTGGCTAAAAAAAGACGGGATATTTAAAAAGTGAGATGAATAACGTATGAATATTGCCAAATCTTTAATTAACTGTGTGTTTGCCTTGCTTTTAGCGCAACTCAGTTAATTCCCTTGTTATTATATCATGTTTTTTTCAGAATAACGTGGAGACGGTTATTTTTTACAATAAATAATACTAGTGTTTTTAAATAATGCAGTAATATTTAAGTACTCTTGAGATGCCAATTAAGTAGAAATAATTTCTTTTAGTTGAAATTGAAACAAAAAAGTCAGTAGATACCAAAAGTAAAACCCTTAAACATTTTGACCATGTCAAACGATCAACCACTGGCTTGTCAAAGTTATGCTTTGAAGGTATGTTAGAAGGCAAAAGAGGTGGACCACGCTATTTAAATAAAAATACGTCATCGTTTACATGGACTAAACTATTTAAATAAAAATACGTGATCGTTTACTTGGACCACGCTATTAAAATTAAAAAAATACGCCATTGTTTTCATAGACTACGCTATTTAAATAAAAATATGTAATCGTTTACATGGACTACGCTATGTTAATGAAATACGTCATCGTTTACTTGGACCACGCCATTTAAATAAAAATACATCATCGTTTACTTGGACCACGTTATGGAAATAAAAATGCGCCACCGTTTACATGGACTACGTCATTTAAATAAAAATACATCATCGTTTACTTGGACCACGCCATTTAAATAAAAATACATCATCGTTTACATGGACCACGCTATGGAAATAAAAATGCGCCACCGTTTACATGGACTACGTCATTTAATTCAAAATATGTAATCATTTACATGGACCAGGCTATTTAAGTAAAAATAAGTCATCGTTTACATGGACCACCCTATTAAAATAAAAAAAATATGACATCGTTCACATACGCAATTTAAATAATATATACGCTGTGGCAACAGATCGATCCTTAACTTTTTGCGGGTTTCATTCCAGTAATATAATGTATGAAAAATATTACTTCAAACGCAATTGTGCTTTTTTTTTCATTTAAAATTGAGTTAAACAACGCCTGCAACAGTTCACACACTGCAAGAATTGTATCTTTTTCTTTTTCTCTTGTTATAGTATGCAGCATTTAACCCTTCCTTATATTTCAAACACATGATGGAAAATTACTCATACCTGAAAATATCCTGTACCTCTACAAGGCCGCTATTCGCCCATGCATCGAGTATTGTTGCCACATCTGGGCTGGTGCATCTACCACTACTCTCCCTCTCTCTCTTTCTCTCTCTCTTGGATAGGGTAAAAAAAGAGTATTCAATCTAAAAGATTCCAGTTTGTCAACTAAGCTCCAACCTCTGTCCCATCGCCGCAATGTTGCATCTCTTTGCCTGTTTTATAAATATTTTAATGGAATGTTCTCTGATGAACTCGTTTCACTCGTACCCCCTCGACGTACATAGCTCCGACAAACCTGTTTAGCAACAAAACTACACCTATTCACTGTTGAGGTACCCCAAATACCAGAAAGCTTTCTATTCTAATAGTTACTCCCCTCGAACAACTAGATTTTGGAATTTCCTTTCCTGCTCCCTGCTTTCCTGGCTGTACTGATGTACCGATGGTTAAATGTAAGGTAAACCAACATCTTGTTAATCTTTCTCAGGCATGGCCCCAAATAGTAGTCCCTTACGTCCAAGTGGCGATGTGTCTTATTGGGGGGGTGTACGTGAATAAAAAAATGTTAGGAATGTGTCTATGGTTTATCTTGTTCAAGAACTGGTTTCTATGCGAGGAAATATTATTTCCTCGCATGACAACCAGTTCCAGAAACAAATCAGCGGCACGAATACACAAACTCACTTTCTCCGGCAAACGATCTGGTTACATAAATAAATAAGCAAATTTCAATTAAAAATGAAATTATTATAATCAATTCATTTGTTTAACGAGTAAGAGCGAATCGACATACACCCGTGAACTTTATATTATTGTCACGCTTATTGCAATGGCTTATCTCAGAATAAAAAAATAAAAACACGAGTAAATAATCATAATGACATTCAAATGAGGTTTCATTGATTACCTTTATTAAAATCAGATGCGTCCATTCAAGTTACCAGTTCAGCATAGAGAAGCGTGACTGACAGACTGACCGACGATCATGCTACTTAATTAATGTCTTCTTTTTGTCAAATCTATTTCAATGGCCAAAACACAAATGTATTTTGGCCGAAGTTATTAAAACAGACATTATTTATTGTCCGAATTCATCACCGGCAAAAAGACAAAACTACAAAAGTAAACAAATACTAAAAAAAAAGAACAATTTGAAACAAAATGGCAGTAAATAAATTGCAAGAATAAAATTGAAGACCAAAACAAACGAATCGCGTTGATTTCACGCACGAGTTACTCAGCAATACGGTAAATCGATTTTCAACTTTGAATAACAAAAAAACATTTACGCAGAGAAAGTTAAGTCCTTAGATGCTGACTATTGGTATAGAGATAAGATTTCCAACAAATACATATTTTGTAGGGATTCGTTGTAAAAATCACGGCTTTCATGGCCCAATTAAATAACCTTATTTGTACTTAGCAGTCTAGCAGTTACCACTTATCAAGACCCGAAGGTTACTCGAAGATAAGGGTTAATGAATGTAATGTGATAGTTTAATAATGTTAATCGTGTAAATTGGATAAAATTTCATTATGTATAGGTACAGTTCAACAAAAATACGTTTACATTGTACTTAAATAATACTATGTTGTATTCAAGCGGGAAGCAGCCCAGCGGAACAGCGTTCCACTGGCGAAAAGTTCCCGAAAAGAAGTTTTGTTCATTAAATCTGCGTTTAGATTTATGCACAGATAGAGAGTGAAGAAAATCGTATTTAGTTGTTGTAGTTAGTCGAGTGCTTTTGTGGAAGTTTAGCAAGGACGTTCATAGATTGAAACTCAGTCGAGCAATTGTTATAAAAATAGCGATAGAGCAGAAAAAGGCTCGCGATGTCTCTTCTGTGAAAAAGAGGTTGCAGGGAATAGAAAAGAGTATTTTCTAGGTTTCCAAGCCAATTTTGAGCTTCATCAAACTGCTCTAGTCTTAAGGAAGCACCCTGTGTTGTATAAGTGATGGACAACCCCAGGAAGATATCGGATATATTTCATACAAGCAATACTGAATCCGGGAAAAACAAGATGTAAATCAGATTACATTCCGATCGAAGAATCGAAATCATGGCACAATTAGAGGAATTAATTAACTGGATTGGAATTGCCAAAAGTATTTAAAATCGAAGGTCAAAGTAAGGAACAATTAAGATCCGATCGAGGAATGTGGGACGACGTAAATATAAAACAAAAACAAAGACACAAGTAAGAGATAAGAGAGAGAGAGAGAGAGAGAGAGAGAGAAGCCAATTGACGCACTTCCACTGTCGCCACTACGCACCGCACCATACGGACTCTCGCTTGTTGTATGTAAAATAAATAAAACTATGTTGATTTAACAAGTTGTTGTTTGATTACAAAAACAACTGTCATCAGAGTACGCATTTTATAAAAATGCAAACGATAAAATATTTACACGATAATATTATACCTGCTTCTAAAATCATCTGCGACTTACTTTTCCTCCTGATCTGAAATGGAGGATTTGTATCAGATCCATTGTCAAAGCACCTGAAAAAAATGGTTTGACCGTTTTACCACTCCAGATAATTGTCCCAGTCCAGATGAAATTATCTACCTATAATAGATTAAAGCACGTTCGAAAATAGAGTATTTTTGCCGCATCTGAACAGGAGTATATAACAACTGTCTATATTTTCCTTTGCTTTTTATTTCTCTTATTTTTTTTTTACATAGTGATCACCACTTATCAAGGCCCGGAAGTCACTCAGGGATAAGGGTTATTGCAAGTACATTACGTTACTATGGAGATTTGATGACGTGTTTACTTAAGGGGGCGGTTCATTAGGAATTTGTTTACGTTGGACTTGAACACATCCAAGTTGTAGTCCGGTGGGAAACAGGCAGACGGAACAGAGTTCCACAGGCGTGCAGTTCTAAGAAAGAAGCTTTGTTCATGGAATCCGCGTTTTGATTTAGGCACAGATATAGAGTGGGGGAAATTTTTCACAGTGGATTCAGCTAGACGGGTGTTTTTCGTGAAAGATTGGCGAGAGGGGACCAGAGATTGGAGTTCAGACGAGCACCTGCCATGGAAATAACGATAAAACAATGTAACACAGATTCTATAAAAAAAGTTTCTTTCCTAAAACTGCAAACCAGGGGAACTCCTAACCGCAAGGTTATTTCCAAACTGATTAACACATGGTCGGTTTCAAGTCCGATATAAACAAGTTCTTATTAAGTCGTCGTTTTAAATAAAATTCTATTAAATTTCCCGTCGATCATAACTACACAGTCTTAACTTTCAGGTATTTATAAATGTCAACTCTATTGTTATAAAAAAAAACGATTACTTCCAATATAACATTAGCTACAAACTTATAGAACCCATTAGGTTCACATATGTGGTTTAAGTAGATATCTTTTGTAGATTTTCTTTTACAAAGGAGTCACCACTTATAAAGGCCCGGAGGCCACTCGAGGATAAGGGTTAATGAGTGTACAGTAATCAATGGGACACTATCGTAGGTATCGTTAATAGTGGAAGTTTGGTCAGTTGGATTACTTAAGGGAACGGCTCATCAAGAATTTGTTTATGTTAGACTTAAAGACGATCAAATTGTAATCAGTTAGAAAACAGGCAAAGGAAAGAGAGTTCCACAGGCGTGCAGTTCTAAGAAAGAAGCTTTGTTCATGGAATCTACGTTTAGGTTTAGACACAGATAGAGTGGGGGAGATTATTGATAGTGGTTTCAGCTAGAGGAGTGTTTTTCCTTAAAGTTTGGCGAGGTGGAAGAATAAATTGGAGCTCAGATGAACACTTGCAATAAAAATAACGATAAAGCAGAAACTGGCTCAGCACGTCTCATCCGGTGTAAAGAGGTTGCAAGGAAGAGAAAAGGGCACCCCCTACTAGGCTACGAAATCTATTTTGAACTCTGTCAAGGCAGGATAAGACTTTATTATTACTATTATTATTACACATTATATGCCTACCATTAGGATTAATCAATAAATATTTTAAGATATTAAGAACTTGTAAGTTATGTTGATGTATTTACGGTAACGATAACCGCTTTGCACAAGTACTATTGTAATTCTTTAAGTACAACTGATATTATAGAGTTAGTACGCCGCGTAACACAACTATTAAACAATGAAATTAAACGATGGTTGAGACGCAGTAGTTTCTTTGTAGTTTAATTTCCATAAGTTTTCATATTGAAAAAGAAAAATAACAGTGCATCGAATTGGCTTTATAAATGTTTTTTTAATACTTCTCCACTTCTCAGTGTTATTAAAATGTGGAACCGTTGACCTATTTACTAAAGCACGTAAAGCTAACGTTTAATTCCAGTAATACTACGGTCTTTAATAAAAAGTTCCAACCAGACCTTAAAATCTTTTCACCGGCCAATAAAGAAGAATTACTCCAGAAATATTCCCAACGTGGATTTCTACTCTGATGTGGATTACACAATATACAGTTTGGATCTCATTACCTCACTACTTTAAAGGACAGTTACCTTGGATTTTACCGCCACATTTGGAACTAAAACTTTATATCCTTTTCTTCAATTTCTCCTGCTATGTGACTTCTATTTAATCAATTTTTTATTATGATTTTCCATGTCTAACTGACTTTAGCAAATACGGTGAATACCGTTATATCTATTTGCTAATATTTTCTCCTCTGAAGAGATGGTAGTCATCGAAACCCTATAGGATAAGGAGATACAATTTCTAAAGTATTCTTTGTCTTACTTAAAATAATAAAAAAAATTCTTGATTTGAATAAAGTTTTTTTTTAATTTCATTGAATCACTATAATTTGCTTTATTTGCTCTATCCTGTATATTGAGCAATTCCTATTTAGTTGGGATAATACATGGAATATTACGACCAGCAATATTTTGTAAATCTTATAATCACAGGTTTCCATACCACCTAATTGTTAGATAAATTTATTCAGAAGTATATATATATATATATATATATATATATATATATATATATATATATATATATATATATATATAATGTGTGTGTGTGTGTATGTGTGTGTGTGTGTGAATTATATATATATATATATATGTATATATATATATATATATATATATATATATATATATATATACACACTGGTGAGCAAAATATGGGCCAAACACATTTTATACATTTTATTGCACTAAAAGCTATATTGAACAAAGAATAATTGAACAAGGAAACTTAAAGGAGACAGAAGAAGACATTTACTTTAATAAATGCTTACGATGGAATCGCATTTCCTTTTGATTTCTTTAAAAGATCAATCCTTTTAGGCATACTCTCAACCAAAGGGGAACATTGTGAAGAGGAAATGCTATTCCATTCGCTTTACACAGCTTCCTACAGTTTGTCAAAAGTTCTTCTGAGTAACGCACGAGATATTATGAACCAAATATCGATTGGGTTTAAATCTGGGTTTTGACCTGAGCAAAATATCACATCAATTGTATTATCAGAAAAAAAACATTTTTTGTGAATTTAATAGTGTTTGCAGGGGCATTATTATGTTGAAAAATAATGTTCTGTGATATTCTCAGTGTCTGGATACTTAGTAACATTCCTGTTTCTAATATTCGAATGTATTCCTTTGCATTGATTGACTTCTCACATCTAATAAGTTCCCCAACTCGTGCTGCAGTAAAAGTTCCTCATACCATTATCTCTCCATTCCCGTGTTTAACTGTCGTTTTTATGCAACTTGGCGAAAATCATGCTCCAGTTCTTCGATTGCACCGTTCAGGAGCATCGGGAGCATCACTTACAAGACAAAATCTTGATTCTATCTAACCGAAAACAGTCCTGAACCAGTCTGTATCTTTCTTGTCGTAAAGCGAGAAAAAAATCTCTTTTTATCATTGATGTTCTTCTTAGATAAAAATGGTTTCTTTGCACAACTTTTGAGGGAAAATCCTATTTCTTTGATTCGTCTAGATATTGTATATCAAGAAAGAGAATTTCCAGCCTCTGTTTTTAATTCTTTGCTATAGTCAACATAAGTTTTCTTTCAATCCTGTGGTCGTCCTTCAAAGTGGATGCTCTAAGGCAACCAGATCCAGATTTCCCTTTCACCAAGCGTTCGACTTCAAACCTTTGACCAATTCGCTTCACTACAGAAAAATATGTTTTAACATTTTCTTTTCTTAAAATATCAAAAATCTGCTTGTAACTCATTTTGGACTGCCTTAATCCTGCAATTCGGTTTTTTATATCCTCGTCAAGATGCGATCTTACCATTTTTAGGATTAAGTTTTTCACTTATGCTATAATATGCTATAATAATAATGATCTACAAAATAGAAACTTTCAGTTAAAATTAGCAAAAATTAATGGAAAAATATTGAAAAATCGATTTCTTCCTTCTTTCACTCTTGGCCCATTTTTTTGCTCATGAGTATATATATATATATATATATATATATATATATATATATATATATATATATATATATATATATATATATATATATATATATGTAAAATATTATTGCGGGCATAAAATGTATACCCATTGGCATGCATGTTTCTAGCTCTCAGCCGTCATCAGCATGACTTAGGATTCAACCCTGAACACCAGTATCCACAGTGTTCTATCGCCGAGCTTTCATGCAATAATGTTTTCTATTTTTATATGACAAATAATTTTGTTTTGAAATATTGTTTAATTTTCAAAATATTATACACTTGTTTTGAAATATTGCAGGGTGGAATTATAAAAGTGATGCCGTAAAGAAAACAGCACTACAGCTTTATTTTAAAACTTTTATTGAAAAAATCAATTCAGGTAACTTGATCATGTAGTAGAGCTGACATATATTCAATGTAGTCGCCTTCAGTTTCAATCACCGCCTCGAAACGGGTCCGAAACTGGGAATATGCCTTTTCCACGAGCACCGACAGGAGCTTGGCGAATACTCGGCGGATAACGGACATAAGGTTGATTTTCTTGTCATAGGAAGTCATGTTGGTGATGTTCTCGGCCTATCACCAAACGAAGTAGTCGAGCGGGTTCAGGTCGGAGGAGAAAGGGGTAGTACGAGAAAGGTACAAAGTCTTAGCACTCCTTCTGAAGCGAAGCCTTGATCTCTTTGGACTTGTGGGCCAGTGTCGAGTCCTTCTGCCACACCCAGTGTCTTCCAGGGGCCACTTGATTACACCAGGGAATCACCGCACTTTTAAACACATTTAAGTACACTTTGGTGTTGACTTTCAAGCCGACTTCGAAGATGTGAGGTAGCATGATGAGCGCTCACTTGAAATAACATCATTGATCATAACCGTGGCCGGAAACTTTGTTGAGATTTACCCTCAAACGATGAAACGTTTGGATTTGCATTTTGAAGGTGTTGAAGGTGTTGGCAATGGTCGTGTTTTCATAACTTGGATCGTTAAAGAGCATGAGTTGTACAGCGGCGCATCTCCGATTTCGCTCGTTGAACATTGTATCATTTTCATACATTATAGAAGGCTCCTATCGCTCTAGGGATTTTTACACAACTTACCAACTAGTAGATGGTCTGCAACAAAAAGGAACACCGATTTCATCAAACAGAAATGGAATCATGTCGCTTTTTCTAGGGCAACAATGGTATCGTTCCAATCTGTAGTTTCTTTTTTTTAACATCATTCAACTGCCAAACTCTGTCTTGATCACCGTTACCATCGATTTATAATCATGATCAATGGTAATTGATTAGAAAAAACAGATCCGTAAGAAAGGTTGATGGCTGAATATATTTTTATCATCATTTATTAATATGAAATTATGTGGACGCATTTCCGTTCATCTCCGACACGGACGCAACCAAAAAAGATCAGGCAACGAATGTGTAAGAATAGTCTTGATTTAGACGAAAGAAAAAATACAGTATAAAATTAGCAATGACGCCTTCTTAACTTAGAGGACACAAGCAAAATCGTCAGGGCTATGAAAAGAAAAAGCATTCATAAGAATTCTCTTAATAGTCGAGGTGTTCTTTTTTGTGAAGACATCCCTACAATTAGCAACTTTTTTTTAAACAATAAAAAAAGAGAAAACATTTTCCTTTTTTGTGTGTGTCGTTCGAGTCAGTGGTTAATCCTAATGCTATTTGCATTTTATACGAGAACTAGCAAGACCCGTTAACTGGCGTTGCCCGGTGGAAGTCTGCCCCCACCCTCGCAAAAAGTAAACTACGGTTGTGTTTGGTGGCCACTACCGTCCTTGAAAAGTTGTGGACACTGGCGGTCGTGGCCAAAATGAAATAGTCTAGTATTCATTAGCGATTAGTGTTGGTTTGGGGCGTTAACATGCAGGACTGTTTGATTTAAAAAAATATAAAGAAATGCGTAAATCAGTATGAATGAAATTACAAAAATGGTCCATTAGAATTATAATGGAATGTAAAAAGAAAAGTTTGAGAATTTAGGGATTCTCACTGCATATGAACTGTTTGATGAAAGTCAATATTAGCAGTTCTAACTGTTTCCGTTTGTTGTTCAAGTCTTTTTCTTCTTTTCAACTCTTTCATTAATAGAACTCAGGGGTCAATCCTGGGCCCAACTCTCTTCCTCATCTACATCAATGACCTCCCTAAACACATACTTAAATCATTCGTTGATATCTATGCTAATGACACGACCATCTACGGCAACACATCAAAGGCTGTAAATGACAAAGTTCTCTCTGATTCTCTCTCCTCTGATCTCGAGCGCGTGGTTCAGTGGGGGAAGACGTGGCTGGTTACCTTTAATGCATCTAAAAACCAAACTTCTATCCTTACATCATCAACGCTCTGATCCCCATCTGGCATCAATTGTGATGAATAGCTCTCGTCTGGGTGTTTTGACAAGCTTCTGGGTTTGACCTTTACTCCTGATCTGAAATGGAACACGTACATCAAGTCTGTTGCCAAGGTCGCTGGAAACATGGTGGGACCCTTCTACCGCTCTAGAAGATATCTCACTACTGATGCAATTCTCTATCTATATAAAAGCCAAGTACGTCCAAGGATGGAATACTGCTGCCATATCTGGGCAGGAGATGCTAAAAACAGCCTATCCTGCCTTGACAGAGTACAAAATAGACTTCGTGGCTTAGTGAGGGATACCTTTTTCTATACCCTGCAACCTCTCTCCCACAGAAGAGACATTGCGAGCCTATCCTTGTTTTATCGTTATTTTCATGGCAGGTGCTCGTCTGAACTCCAATCTCTGGTCCCCTCTCGCCAATCTTTCACGAAAAACACCCGTCTAGCTGAATCCACTGTAAAAAATTTCCCCCACTCTATATCTGTGCCTAAATCAAAACGCGGATTCCACGAACAAAGCTTCTTTCTTAGAACTGCACGCCTGTGGAACTCTGTTCCGTCTGCCTGCTTCCCACCTGACTACAACTTGGATGTCTTCAAGTCCAATGTTAACAAATTCCTAATGAACCGCCCCTTAAGTAAACACGTCATCAAATCTCCACACTAACGTAATGTACTTGCAATAACCCTTATCCCTGAGTGGCCTTCGGGCCTTGATAAGTGGTGAATAGCAAAAAAAAATTAAATTCCATTTTTATGTCGTCTTTTTAACGTATAAAACAAAAGAATTACGACTTCACTTCTTTGAGTATTGCCATGTTAAGAACGGCGTTTGGAATAGACATACCAAACACCCCATGTTAAGAAGGGCTTACATTAATCCACAATATAGTAATGACCAGAGCTCAGCCAATCAGAATGAGCGTAATTATTCTGGGGAGACATTATTTGTTTTTGAATTGAAAAAGGGAAAGTTTATGTTGTCTATGGGTTTACGAATCAGTTACGAAGGATTAAACCTCATATCCGCCGAAGGTGTTGAATTCTTTCCGGTGATGACTGGAGGTTGTGGGAACTTCTTCCTCTAAATATGTTTTGTTTTGGGGGTTGCGATTGTGATGATGTTGTTCCGATGATGAAAGGTAGGATTTTATTATAACGACTAAATGTGTCTAAAATGGCGTTCTAATGTTACATAAGATATTGATTAATATTCTAGACATAATAAACTTTTAGGTGGCATCTGTTTTTGAAGACCTACGGTACTTTGGTCCAGTAGGGAATTTATGCAATCAAAAAATTATATATTCAGATAATAGAAAAAGAAGACGTTTTCTAGAATCTGAACTCCCATTGACCTAAATTATCGATTATCCCAAAACTGAAACATTTTCTTAACTGCTTGACTATAAAAAGAAGGTTAGCAACGTCTGCGACCGATGACTATTGCTTTATCTTACGCAAGTTATCTTTCCTTTACTCGTTTATCATATATATATATATATATATATATATAAATAAATATATATATATATATATAAATATATATGTAATATATATATACATACTAGCTGGATGCCTGGCGTTGCCCAGTCGTAAAATACGCTTAAACATGATATTTTAATTTATGCAGGTTGCATATGTATTATAATATAACCAATCATCTATTGATTATTATATAATACGAGGAATAATTGCCCGGTGGACTAATTAGCGAAAAAAAAAAAAAATTAAAAATTAATTAAAATGATTATATTATTCGTCAAATTGCGTCTATGTTTATTTACAATATCACCTCAGCTGATATTTTTGTTTGACGATCTTAAAAATCGTCTTTCTTCTCTTATAGATAAAAAAGAAGAATTTTTAGACCGGAATATTTTAAGTTACATCACAAAGGCTATAACGGTGTAACATAAAATATGCCCATATGAACATTTTTTGAAAGACTATTTTTAATATCGGACTTTTTGATATTTTCGATAATTATCGGATGAATTCCTGTACAAAACATATCTAAGAACACTGCCAGACATATAACTTACATTTTGGAACTCATGAGGAAGGAGCTCACACACATAAAATAACTTTTATACAATAACATATATGTGTATAAATATATATATCTACACTTCTTTTAATTCGGCTTTTTGTGTATTGATATTCATATAAAAATCCTTTTTTCTATTTATATAAAAAATACGACTTTGTTATATATGAGTCGTGAAATTGCATTAATTTGCAAAAGATCTTGCTAAATTACTTATTCTTTTAAACATTCATTTTAATTAATTCCTTGTTAGTTTTTTCGGGTTTCTCATGCGATGATTATCTTTAGTTAACTCTACGAGTAATTATATTCATGAAAATATTCTACATGATTTATACTTGTGTAATATTTGCGTAAAAATGTTTAGTAAACACGAAACTCTTATATATATATATATATTTATGTATGCGTATATATATTTGTATGAAAAATTTTGCCTACCAGATTTGTCCGTCAGGTTTTGGTCTACAGATATAAAACTTAATATATAGGGTATTCGAACCGATGCAGAACTTTATATTCGTGTTTTAGCCGGGGGAAAATTGGGACAAAAATGTGAAAATTAAAACAATGGACTTTACCAGCTGAAGGTCTAACGACAGCATTACGAATATACATGCGTAACGTAGTAGTTCATGTTTTAATTTTTATCCTTGCAGCAAACATGTCTTCATAACTAAGGCAATAATGTCAAAGGAAAAAAGTAAATCGCAAGCTAAACGTTTTGGTTTCGATTCTCGGCGGTGGCGCACGATTCATTTTTTAAAACTTTTTAATTTACTACTATATATTGGGTCCATTATAATAAATTAATACGAAATCTGCATTAGTCATTAATCATATTTTACGATCGAGCAATGCCCGGCGGCCTGCTTTTATATATATATATATATATATATATATATATATATATATATATATATATATATATATATACCCCGCTTTAAATATTATACACGGAAAAAACCTTATGGCACCTTTCGCCAACAAACTCATTGGGAGTTTATCGTTATTATGTCACAGAGACACACAAAAAATAGCGATCAAATTATCACGAAAGAGCAAATATTAGGGATAAACGAGAAAAACAACGAAGGAGAATTCGTTTAAAATAGAACAGCGCACTTTCAATTAAATTCATAGATATGAATTATGAATTTAATTACCAGTGAACTATTTTGTACCGATTTAAGGATGACAGTTATGATTTTAGTAAAGGCGCGCGTGGCAGGGTTGCACTTGGAAGTAGAAAAAATGTGTCGATTGTCCTGCCCGTTGTCGTTATATCTTCCCGTCGTCTGCGTCTATATTTTATTGGCACAAATGACCTCAAAACATTTTGCCACGCATTGTCGTGAAATGTCAGTTAGTCCCGCTGACCTAATCTCCGGGTATTCTACGTCCGCCATTTTGACTTATTTGACGTCATTATTTACCGAGCCACCTGGATCTAGTATATGACTGACTTTCCTTTGACGTCACTCCTGGGGCACATGCCAGATATCCAATATTTGTGTCACATCTTTCTGTAGTGAGAAGGAAGTAAACAACATCAACCGATAGGTCAAGGGCTTCAAACCTTCTCCTGTCTAATCATTAGTCGAGTTCAAAAGTAGAGAAATCAGGAATTAAAATGCCGCTAAAATTACTGTTCTCTGTCCACCTGATTCCAACTTGCTTCTGCCTTTTATGTTTTTGCTCCGTCTTCAAGGAAAAGAGCTCTTGCACTGACTCCAGCAGCCCCAGCCTGACCTTTTTCATGCTGCTCTTTCTCCTCTTTTGTGCCTCATGCCCCAAAGTCTTTCAGCTATTGAACGAGTTTCTTCCAGCAGTTTCTGCTATAGATTCTCCCTGCAGCTCCAGTTCTTTCTAGCAGTCTTCAATCAACATCATGTGTAGAACCTCCGACTCCATGATCCAGTACTAGCAACATGTCGTCTATATTCCACTGCCCGTCAACTCTGTTACTTTGTTCCAGTGCCAATCGATGTTCGGCTACGTAAGAAAGGATGATGGCTCAATGTATTTACACCACCATTGATTAATATGAAATTATATTTTTCAACATGGACGCAACCAAAAAGGAACAGGCAACGAATTCATAAGAATTGTCTTGCTTTAGACGAAAGTGTCGGACTCAGCTCCAATTTCAGTGCCTGTTGATGTCCAATTCATTCCAACGACGTGGGCTGGTGCATCTGCCACTAGTCAAGATTCGAAAAAAAAAGATTGATAATCCGTATTATTTTAATTAATCAGAATATTATTCTCATCTTGAGTATTATTCTCATTACGTTTCGGTCGATATAACCTCCACCTATTATTTGGTAATCTTTATGTACAGCTCTTGAATCATTTAGTCGAATCGCTTAAACTCCCGTTCTTTGCTCCAGCGTCTTCTGTTCCTGTCGCTCAAGCCCTTGGTTAGCTTAACTAGGAACAAATCTTTTCATGCATCTGATTACACTGCAGGCATATCTACGTCAATTACCGTGTGACGCCAACCCATGTTGTTCATGATCAAGTTTTGCTCCTGTAGATTCGAAGCCTTTCCAGCTGTGCAAATTCTGGAAACGTCCTTCATGCTGTCCAGGTTCCAGCTTTCTAATACCCAGACTCTTTCTCAATACTTCTCTGTCCAGCCTCTATTGCTGTCCAGGCAAAATATTTGCTAACCCCCAAACATCCCTAATTTCAGAATCGACATCGATCGCTTTCTTCCAGTTCTTCAATTTTCCTCTGGTATTTATGTTGAAATGATGTTTTTTTAAATACTTTCATTTTTCCAATTGTTCATCTGATTTTGTCTCTATATTTGCTGTTATTATTTAGTTTTTATAGAGAACACCCACGATCTGATCTTGTAACAAACCCACTTCTAAAAAAGAAAAAGACCAATTTTGAAATTTCCCAAAATATTAATTTTTCTTGTTAAAAACTGAATTAGGGATGAAAAGTTTATTGCGCTTTTGGATTTTTTGATCGTGCTAGTGAGTATCCTGTACTTCTACAGATCCACATATCTCCCATGCATCGAGTAGTGTTGCCACATTAAACTCAAGCAGCAAGGCTGACCACATATCTATAGAAGAATTTAAGATGAGTAAATCTTCACCCGTTCATTTCATTTAAAGACTTCAATTTAACACACTTTTCTCCTTTTATGTATTTATCTTATTTTTTACATTTTTTTCAGACATATTTTAACAACTTTCTCTCCACTTACTAGCCTGGATGTCCGGCATTGCCCGGCATTGCCCTGGTGTTTGGAGGTCTGTGTTGAAAAAAAAAGTGGTAGTAGGAAGGCAGGCTCGAATCTGTACCGTGAAGGAGGAAAAGAACATGACATAATAACGTGACGTCTTTGCCGTTGCGTACATCGCCAAACCGGAAGTTTAGGCTAGTCAATCGAAAAGATGGGACGACTTTCGAAAATATCGGCAAAAAAGCGACACTCCTTGTAGAAAAGTAGTCCAGTTGAAGGCGAATGAATTAAGATCTTTAGGCTTTTTTTTCGATATTTTGCGTCCAAATGGTCGCGCTTCAAAACGACACTAGTTTTGTGAAAATTGGTCGCTTCTGTCAAAAGTTTTAGGCATACATACATACATACACACACACATACATAACTACAGACATGTATATATTTAAACAGACTAGTTAGATTTATATTATAGATTATTTTAAAACAAACCTAAAAATCTCAAACTTTTTCATCACGCTATTTGGGACTATCACTTCTGCCTATTATAAAAGGGAAATCTCTAAATAGTTTATGCTAATTTATTTAGATAATCCAGAACTTTATTAGATTAAAACTCTTTCCACTATACAATAGATTAAGATTCCATTGCCTTTGCATCGAGGTATGTTTATATATGTATATACATGCATTTTAAAAAAGATTATTTTAAATATAAAGTCGACTGTTTTAAATAAAAGAATTCGCAATTTGCCATCCGTCACTTACAGTGGTCATCTTTCCTGGACGATAAAACCCAGCTATTCCAAACTCTATTTCCTGACTGGTAAATAGTACCACTTACATTTTTTTCCTCAATTCATACTATGCATTTGTTCTAAAACTCTCTTTCAGCCTTCCACCTCTACCCAGAACTTTTATTTTATTTTTATGCCTGATTAAGTTATGTATAATCAAAATTTGAAGTCGTTAAAAATTGTCTGCATTAATCATAAATTTACATGGTTCTCTTTCCTTCTTTCTTTAAAAAAAAGAAGGAAAACACTTTTTACTGCGTGACACCTAAAGTCTAATTGAGCCCCCCTTCAATGCCTTTTCTAAGTAGGTTTGCATTACTAGCGCCATTTAAATGCAAGCTGTAAAGGATTACCGCATGTTTATGAGACGAGGAATTTAAGATAAGTAAATATATATCTGCTTATCTTCTATATATATAAAAGCGAAAATGTATGCATGTATGTATGTTTGTGTGTCTGCTAATAACTTTTGACCGACTGAACAAAAATTCACAAACTTGGTCTCATATGAAAGCCCCTCCCTCCGGACGACAAATATCGAAACATTGGCCCAACAGGACCATCAGAAGTGCGTCAACTGATCGATTTTCTGCAGGGGGCCCCAAAAGAGTGACATTTTAATGTTAAACATTACATATTTTTAAATCGATTTATAACTGCCCCCCAAAATACGGACGCCAACTCTTCAAGTATACACGGGGCCGTTTATTTTGGGTCAACTTGTATTTAAAACCCGCTGATTCATATCACGTGATCTTGACGTCAGCAAGCTGGAATGGCAGTCTGAATTTAAAAAACATTTTTGTTATCGGTAAAAAAATTTAACCCTCACACAAGCTAAACTATGAACTTCTACGCTATCACAACGTTACCAAAGTTATTAGCACGTTAAAAATAGTTAGATACGATAGTTAAACGAAAAATAACAAGCCAAAAATGTGAAGTAAAAAAAAAATACGCTTACAAAAAATATTAACGATCGAAGTTTTTACAAAAAAAAACCAGCCCGATGCCATTTTCTTTTTTAGTAACATTCTTTAGAGTAAGGAAGACGAAGTGAGAGAGAGAGAGAGAGAGAGAGAGAGAGAGAGAGAGAGAGAGAGACGCAAACAGAGAGAGAGACGCAAACAGAGAGAGAGAGAGAGCGAGCGTGAGAGAACGAAAAACGTTAAGTTTTTCACCCCGAAATCGACAATTTTCGACAGGAGGGCCAACAACGCATGCGTCAGATGACGTCATGACGTCGTGACCTGATTTACTTTAAATAGTTGAAAAACCGAACAAATTTCATATGCGTCGGTTTAACTAAGGTAGTTAAGACCTTGGTTCATTATCTAAACGTTTTGGGTTAAAATCGTGGTGTGAGATGTTTTTTATGTTTCGATTTTTTAAATTTAAATATTGCACCCTGTATTATTTAAGCAATTTTCACGTAACGTTCGTTTTCCTGTTTTTTTTTTTTACTTCGCTTATTCTTAGCGACATCCAAAAACACACGCGTACCCACCTTTTTTTTTACTTCGCTTATTCTTAGCGACACCCAAAAACACCCGGGTACCCACCGATTTTTTAAATTTTAATATCGAAACAGGCTTATTAAAGCCATTTTTCACGTGTTCGTTTTTCTGTTTTCATCGTTCGTTTGCCTTACGTTAGTTTTTTGTGTTTTTTCGCTATTTTGATTACCCCCCGCTTAATTAAAACGTTGTTTTCTTTTCTTACTTCGCTTATAACAATGCTTACATCGTCATCGTCTTCGTCGTAACGCTCGACGACTTTCAAACATCTTTCACTTATTCGCTTATAACAATGCTTCATTCTGGCTGGCCGATTTTATTTTCAAACTTCGCCTCAAGGCTTCGGCTTCAATCCTACCTCTCCCCCGGTTTCTTTTTTATTTAACACCACACACACCTACAAACACCCGGGCAACGCCGGGTACCTCTCGCTAGTCTATAATATAAATGTCACCTGTCTGTTTAAACGTATGTATGAACGTATGTATACTTATATGTCTCACAAAAACTTTCGACAAAACAGGCAGATTTTCACGAGATTGGTATCATTTTGAAGATCGACCCATCAGACGACAAATATCGAAAGATTGGCCGAAAACATAAATTTCTTCACCCGCAACTGGGCACTTTCTACAGGGAGGGGTCGTTTTTTTCGCCGATATTTTCAAAAGTCATCGCCCCGTTTCGATTGTCTAGACTCAATTAAAACCTACATAACTTCCGGTTATTTGATGGGCGAAACAGCTAACGCGACACGTTTTTTGTCACTTTCTTTTCCTTCTTCACGGTACGGGGTTGAGCCTGCCTGCCGACTACAGCTTTGTTTTTCTGTGTTCAAATTTTTTTTTGCTAACCCAGTCTCCTTACACACACCTCCACTTTCTTTTTCGTTTTCCCATCCTTCGTTGCAGTTTAAAGTGATTCGCAACGTCACATGCATTGAGGATTGAACTTTTAACTTCAAGAAGAGTGTAACTCTTAAGTTCCATTACCAATAATGTTATCTACTACGCCAGAGGTCCTTGGAGTTTACATCGTAAAGATAGCATGGATACCGCAGACATATCCGATATAAGTCCAATGCAAAACAGCAAAAGTATATAAAAACTAAAAATAATTGTAAAAGAGAAATAACCGCAACCAAGAGAAAGCATTCCAAAGTAATCAGAAAATGCTTGAGTGGGATAAATTTGAACTTGCGATTTCCGGAAAATTTGAAGTGTAGTAAATAACTTTAACAGTGTTGTAAATAACTTTAACAGTGTTGTACATAATTTTAACAGTGTTGTACATAATTTTAACAGTGTGGTAAATAATTTTAATAGTGTAGTAACTAATTTTAATAGTGTAGTAACTAATTTTAACAGTGTTGTAAATATATTTAACAGTGTAGTAAATAATTTAAACAGTGTTGTAAATAATTTTAACAGTGTAGTAAATAATTTTAACAGTGTTGTAAATAATTTTAAGTGTTGAAAATTATTTTAAGTGTTGTAAATTATTTTCAGTGTAGTAAATAATTTAACAGTGTATTAAATAAATTTAACATTGTGTTAAATGATTTAAATAGTGTAATAAATAATTTTAACAGTGTAGTAAATAAAATTAACCGGACAGTAAGTAATTTTAACAGTGTTGTAAACAATTTTAACACTGTAATAAATAATTTTAACAGTGTAGTAAATAAATTTTATAGTGTAGTAAAAATTTTTAACAGTGTGGTAAATAATGTTAACAGTGTCGTAAATAAAATTAACAGTGTAGTAAATAAATTTAACAGTGTATTAAATTAATGTAACAGTGTATTAAATAAATTTAACAGTGCTGTAAATGATTTAAACAGTGTAATAAATAATTTTAACAGTATACTAAATAAAGTTAACCGTGTAGTAAATAATTTTAACAGTGAATAAATAAATTTAACTGTGTAGTAAATAATTTTAACAGTGCATTAAATAATTTAAACAATGTTCAAAATAATTTTAACGGTGTTCTAAATAATGTTAACAGTGTTGTAATAATTTTAACAGTGTAGTAAATAATTTTAACAGTATATTAAATAATTTAACAGTGTATTAAAGTATTTGAACAGTGTATTAAATAATTTTAACAGTGTCGTAAATAATTTTAACAGTGTTGTAAATTAATTTAACCGTGTAGTAAATAATTTTAACAGTGTATTAAATAATGTTAACAATGTTTTAAATTAATTTAACAGTGTAGTAAATAATTTTAACAGTGTCGTAAATAATTTTAACAGTACAGTAAGTAAATTTAACAGTGTAGTTAATAATTTTAACAGTATAGTAAATAATTAACAGTATATTAAGTAATTTTAACAGCGTATTGAATAAATGTAACAGTGTTGTAAATAATTTTCACCGTGTAGTAAATAAATTTATCTGTGTTGTAAATAATTTTTAAAGTGTATTAAATAATTTTAATAGTGTTGTAAATAATTTTTAAAGTTAAGTAAATGATGTTAACGGTGTTGTAAATAATTTTTACGGTGTGATAAATAAATTTAACAGTGTAATAAATAATTTTAAGAGTGTCGTAAATAAATTTAACAGTGTAGTAAATATTTTTAACAGTGTTGTAAATAAGTTTTAAAGTGCAGTAAATGATTTAAACGGTGTAGTAAATAATTTTTACAGTGTGGTAAATGAATTTAACAGTGTATTAAATAATTTTAAAAATGTTGTAAATAATTTTTAAAGTGTAGTAAATGGTTTTAACGGTGTAGTAATAATTCTCACGATATGGTAAATAAATTTAACAGTGTATTAAATAATTTTAGGTGTGTATTAAATAATATTAACAGTGTTGTAAATAATTTTTAAAGTGTAGTAAATGATTTAAACGGTGTAGTAATAATTTTTACGATGTGGTAAATAAATTTAACAGTGTAGTAAATAATTTTAAGAGTGTCGTAAATAATAGTCAGTTAGCAATTTATCCCTCTATCATACAATCTTGAGATTGCTTGCAGATGCTTGCGCGGCAACCGTAAAGCAATTTCTTGCTCGGCGGTTTGCCTCTAATTCCACTAGACCCAACTACCAACTCCCTCTCAAATTTTCCTTTACATTAAAGCTTTCTACTTAAATAGCTTCTTTCCTCGAACTGCTAGTCTTTTAAATTCCTCCCCGGGTCCCATTTTTCTCCGTTTGTATTGACGTGCAAAAGAGTTAAGTATAATGTAAGCATATCCCTCACTTCCCAATACGCTACATAGTATCCCTGTAAATACAGTTACAAATAGTAGCTCCTTACGAAAAAGTGACCTTGTACCTTGTTTGGGGTTAAATAACAGCAAAAATATACAGGTCTTTGATGGTTTTGCATATTTAGAGAGATATAAAAGCAGGTGGCAGAAATTTTGTTGAGAGTGAACCCACGTTCTTCTCAGAAACCTATTGATTTTGTTGTGACGTGGCGCATACATTTTACTACATTTCGTGTCTATTTATGAGGAGTGGAATCAGGTGAAATACGAACATTTAGCATTATACTTATCAACTTAGTTACCCGTTACCAGTTGTTTTTAGTCGACACGGACGTCTATTATTGTACCCAACGGAATAAATCTATTCTATGTTTTATATCTGTGTACTGTTTGCCAATCGACGACACAACGAATTACATGAATGGTGACTTTGTACATATATACATATACAACTTTGGTAGATGTGTTTAGATATACAAATACAGAGGCAAACATGCGTGGTAAAATTAGCGCATTTTTTGCAGCTGTCTTGGCAATGTCTTCCCACGTATTTGTCCAATTCTTTATGTGTTACTATTATGAGTTTGGGTTTATACTTATGTACTACATTAGAAGATAGTAATATTTTTATGTCGAAAATGAATTGTTTTCATGGCGGTGTGATAGTAAATTACAATTCCGACTCCAAGCATGACCTCGACAAATGAGCAGCTAATCTTTTCGTGTGAATTAAGTTCAGTTTTGCCAATGATTTACGCATTGCATGATCATGAATGAAGCACCGAACCACAAAGATAATCGAGAAAAATATTGATCCAAAAGAAACGACAAAGATGAGTTTTTATTGAAAACATTTTCATTAATTCCATTACACCGTGTGCATTTATGAATAGAAATAGCCAATATGTCGCATCTTTGAATAAGAATATTAAAACTGTTCAGTCCCAAAAGACAATGGACACTCCTGTAAGAATAACTGCGCGTGTAACTGTGAGGAAAGAATCGTGCAAACTCCAACCACGCCTATCTTGCATCGGCACTGCATGAATCCAATGGCAAGAAGTGCTAGAAGATTGGAATTGCCAAATGGTCACCCACTTTACTACTGACCTCAACATTTCTAAATTTCGGTGATCTAACGTGAACAGAGGTGTCAACGTGAATTATGCCGTCTTATGACGATACCCGACAACATGGAAAGACGGGAAAATAGAGATCTATTGAGAAATGCCGGATGTAAGTGGAACGAAATTATAGTCGCTCTCACAAGACACGTGTTTTTTCCTTGCGCGGAAGAGACACACATGCTCTGTTAGGAGGAAGGGCAAAAACCGAAAGAAACAGGTGAAGTAACTGATTTATGTTAATACAAACGAGAAATCATGAACCACCGGAATTGTATGCAAGTTGATCTGCATGTGTTTGTAAGTTTGTTTGCAATTTTATGCAGGTAGGTGGGTATATATTTACAAGTTTGTTTGTAATTGTATGCAAGTTAATCGACATAGGTATGTATGTTTTTGTAATTGTACGCAGGTAAGTTTGCATATGTTTGGAAGTTGGTTGTAATTGTATGAAAGTTAATCTGCATATGTTTGTAAGTTTGTTTGTAATTGTATGCACGTAAGTTTGCATATGTTTGTATTTTTGTTTGTAATTGTATGCAAGTAAGTTTGCATATGTTTGTATGTTTGTTTGTAATTGTTTAAAAGTAAGTTTGCATAAGTTTGTAAGTTTATTCTTAATTGTATGCAAGTAAGTTTGCATATGTTTGTAAGTTTGTTTGTAATTGTATGCAATTAAGTTTACATATGTTTGTATATTTGTTTGTAATTTTATGCAGGTACTTCTGAAAATGTTTGTAGGTTAATTTGCAATTGTATGCTAGAAAATTTTCATATATTTGTAGGTTTGTTTTTAATTGTATGCAGGTTAGTCTGCATAGGATCGTAAGTTTGTTTGTAATTTTATGAAAGTAAGTTTGCATATGTTTGTATGTTTGTTTGTAATCGTATGCAAGTTAATCTGCATAGGTTTGTATGTTTTTTTTTGTAATTGTATGCAAGTTTGTCTTCATATGTTTGTATGTTTGTTTGTAATTGTATGTAAGTTTGAAGATGTTTGTAAGTTTGTTTGTAATTGTATGCAAGTAAATCGGGTTATGTTTGTTAGTTTGTTTGTAATTGTATGCAAGAACGTTTGCATATGTTTGTACGTTTGTAATTGTATGCAAGCAAATTGGCATATATTTGTATGTTTTTTGTAATTGTATGCAAATAAATCTGCATATGTGTGTATGTTTGTTTGTAATTGTATGCAAGTAATTTTACATTTGTTTGTAATTGTATGCAAGCAAATGTGAATATGTTTGTAAGTTTTTTTGTAATTGTATGCGAGCAAATTGGCATATGTTTGTATGTTTGTTTGTAATTGTATGCAAGTAAGTTTGCATATGTTTGTAAGTTTGTTTTTAATTGTATGCAAGTAAATCTGCATATGTTTATAAGTTTGTTTGTAATTGTATGCAGGAAAGTCTGCATACGTTTGTAAGTTTGTGTGTAATTGTTCTGCAAGAGCGTTTGCATATGTTTGTAAGTTTGTTTGTAATTATATGCAAGCAAATTGGCATATGTGTGTATGTTTGTTTGTAATTGTATGCAAGTAATTTTACATATGTTCGTACATTTGTAATTGTATGCAAGCAAATTGGCATGTGTTTTTAAGTTTGTTTGTAATTTATGCGATAACGTTTGCATGTGTTGGTAAGTTTGTTTGCATTTTTGTTTGTAATTGTATGCATGTAATTTTGCATTTGTTTGTATGTTTGTTTGTAATTGTATGCAGGCAAGTTTTCATGTTTTTAAGTTTGTTTTTAATTCTATGTATGAAAGTCTGCATATGTTTGTATGTTTGTTTGTAATTGTCGAAAAGTACGTTTGCATATGTTTGGAAGTTTATTCTTAATTGTATGCAAGTAAGATTGTGTATGTTTTTAAGTTTTTTTGTAATTGCATGCAATTAAGTTTCCATATGATTATTAGTTTGCTTGTAGTTGTATGCTAATAAGTTTGCATATAGTTTTAAGCAAGTATGTAATTGTATGCTTGTAAGTTTATTTGTAATTGGATCCAAGTAAGTTTGCATATATTTATATCTTTATTTGTAATTGTACGCTAGTAAATTTGCATATAGTTTTAAGTTAGTATGTAATTGAATCCAAGTAAGTTTTCATTTGTTTATGTTTGTTTTTGATTGTATGCAAATATCTCTGCATATGTGTGCAATTTTGTTGAATTTGTATGCAATTAAATTTACATAAATTTGTTAGTTTGCTTGTAATTGTATGCAAGCAAATTGGCATATGTTTGTAAGTTTGTTTGTAATTTATACGAGAACGTTTGCATGTGTTGGTAAGTTTGTTTGCATTTTTGTTTGTAATTGTATGCATGTAATTTTGCATTTGTTTGTATGTTTGTTTGTAATTATATGCATGTAAGTTTTCATGTTTTTAAGTTTGTTTTTAATTCTATGTATGTAACTCTGCATATGTTTGTAAGTTTGTTTGTAATTGTATGTAAGTAAGTTTGCATTTGTTTATGTTTGTTTTTGATTGTATGCAAATGTCTCTGCAGATGTGTGCAATTTTGTTGCATTTGTATGCAATTAAATTTACATAAATTTGTTTGTTTGCTTGTAATTGTATGCAATTAAATTTACATAAGTTTGTAAGTTTGTTTGTAATTGTATGCAAGTAAGTTTGGACATGTTTATAAGTTTGTTTTAATTGTATACATATAAGTCTGCATATGTTTATAAGTCCTCAATAGTTTTCAAGTATTTCTGCGGTTACTTACAAGTAATTCTGCAATTGTCTGCCAGTAAGTATTCAGTTAGTTTCAAGTAGATCAGAAATTGTCTACAAGTAAGTTTGTCATTTTTTGCAAGTAATCATCAATTTTCTGAAAATATGTCTCCCGTTTCTTACAAGTTGGTCTACAATTGTCCGCAAGGTAGTCTGAATATAGTAAGTCTGCAATTCACTGCAAGTAAGTTTACCATTGTTTGCAAGTTAGTATGCAACTGTCCGCAAGTAAATCTGAAATTATTAGCAAGTATGTTAGCAATTTTCTTTAAGTAAGTCTTGATTTTTTGGCAAGTAAGGTCTTCAATTGTTCCTATACATTCCACAAATCGGAATACAACAAAATTTAAAGAATTAATTGTATCTGTTTAATTTAGGTAAAAATTGATAATATGCATTTTTTGCATGATTCAAGCTACTATTCTCATCTGGACTTTTTTTCTTACAAAGTTGCGGCCGATGAAACCTCCGATATTCTTTACGTGTAGCTTTTTCTAACTGAAGGATCTTTTTATTGAATTTGTGAATTTGTATGGAAGTTCGAACTGAATCCTTTATTTAACCCCTAGTTCTAACAGTTTGTCAGCTATGACCACGTAAACTTCTTCAGCAAATTCGTAATTGGATTTTTATTATCGGCCGCACTGGGGATTGAAGCTATAACCACCAGAAGACTGCGACTTAGAACTGAATTTTACCTAACACTTCATCTGTTATGGCAGTTCTTGCAAGCCAAATGATTTTCGAGTTAAACAAGATAACCGGGAATTATATCAGCCAAAATATTGTCCGAATAAGACTCAAGATAAAAACAGTTGTCCGATTAATCCATATAATACAAACAGAAAAATGTCCGAAATTTCAATTTTTGCCTCGAACTTGAAATAATATAAAAAAAATTAAGTTCTGCTACTTATTTAGTATTTACTTGATGGTTAATTATATTACATAATTATGTTGTAAGTCTTTTAGTTTTGTATTATTGCAATTGTTTGGACTATTGTTCTCATTTTATTTATTTTTTCTACAACGTTTGAACGATGTAATTTCCGGTGCTTTCACACTATATATTATTAGTGAATGGTAGAAAAATAATGCCAAGTGTATTTCTTTTTTATAGTTAATCCGGATCCATTTTGTTTCTTTTTATATGATGTTTGTAAATTTTTTAGATGAGGCGTGATACATATTTTCTTATTATTAAGGTTGTTTGAACTATTGTTATCATCTTATTTATTTTTCCACAACGTTTGAGCCGATGTAACTTCCGGCATGTGAATATTTAAGAAATTATGTTCTTGAATTTTAGAGATGAGCCTTGATTATTCGTATTTCGAAAATATACAATTGCGAATAATTTAAGACTTCTGTCTAATCATGGCTGACGTTAAGGAAGATTACTACGCCGTGGATTAAATAAAATGTTTTGTTCGAAATTTTGTAACGACTCCCGGGTTTGACAGATAAATTCCCAAGTTTTAAAAGTATACATGAAGAAGGTCGAAAGTTACATCGATCGAAACACGGAACATTGAACAATTATTTGAATAATCCAAATAAGACGAATGAAAACATTTCTCTGAACTTTACGATATTAATGCGTTCATTCCAAAAATAATATTTTCATTTTTCCCACAATGTTCGATTAAATGCCTTCTTTTTTTAAAATCCTGGTACCAATCGTAGCTTGCTCTAAAACAATAAAAAATGGCTGACCTTATCTAATATTTGCTCAACTGATTTGACAACCACAAACAGCCAAACGATGTTTGTTTATTTCATTTGACACAAAAACACGATTAGTCAAATTGACGATAATTTCCTTACAATGTTTTCCCCATTACTTTTTGTTCCATTTATTCCGTCAATTCTTTTCCATCTGCGGCATTCGATTCAAGCGATTCTCTCACGGAAAAAAAGTCTTCCTTTTCTTGCCACGTTTTTCCATCATGAACAAACTGTTTTTATAACATCTATTGCATTTGCTTTCTGTTCTTTTCATATAACAGACAGACACATACTTTAAAAATATTCTTAAATAGATAGACTTAAACTGAGCTAAGAAAGAAACGATGGCAAATATCGAGGTCTTATATATAACATGAAAAAATACGAGAATCTTAGGGAGATCTCTATCATGGCAGCAATTATAGGACCAGACGTCTCATGGAAAGTATTTCACAAAATACCTTGCAAATGTACCTAGTGATCCAAGCACCAGAGAAATACAAATAATTATATTTAAAGGGATGTATAAAATCTTTGAAGAATCTTTTAGTTGGAATGTATGAGATTGTAGTTTAATGTTTAGCATCCAGCAGAATACGTGATCCTAAGCTAGAGTAAAATGATTAGACATTAAAAAAGATTTATATAAATTCCACGAGGAATCTACAATATAAAAGTGATACGTCACTTTAATCTGCATTAATAACGATGAAGATATTATTTCAAATTTAAAATTGGCTGACTAACGGCAATTGTATTAAAAAATAAACTCAGAAAACTCATAATCATTACACTATTTCAAACATTGATATTGTAGACCATCGAAATTTTAATTCCAAACTTAAGCATAGTAAACTGGCTTAAATTATATTCCAAACTTAAACTGGGTAGACTGAAAATGTATTTAAAACTTAAGCATGACAAATTAAATCAAATTATATTTTAAAGATACTCATGATGTACTAAAAGAATGTACTTCTAACTTAAGCATGACAGATTTACTAAAATCGTATTATATTATACACTTTAGATGACTTGGTTCAGGAGAGCGATCATTTTCTCGCCGCCATTCTTTAGAGTCTTTATTGTTACGCCATCCACCTCTGGAGCTTTGCTGTTGTTCATCTCACTCATCAAAAGGCATTATTGGTCGATGTTGCTTAATGAGATCCAATACAGATTAGTCAACAACTGGATAGCCATTAAGGAGTTCGCTAAGAAGTTCACACCATCGCTTCTCGAATCCTCTGGTTGTCTGAAGGTGGTACCGTCCTTTGATTGGAGAGGAGCGGAAGTTGCTTGCTGCGTCTCATAGAGCGTTTGGATTATTTGGTTAAACGGCCTCGAGTTTTGTTGTTTGCTGCGAGTTGTTCTTTTATGTTTTCATGAGGCACAGCTGGTTTTGAATTTCGCGAAGGCGCGTTTGTGGCAATTTTTGAAAATCTTGTATGTTTTTTGTAACTTCATTTCCGCTTGGTAGGGCAGATTTGATGAGAAAGTTTGTTTCACGTTTTGTTTCAAGAAATGCATTAATTTCCTCATAATTTTTAGCAAACCCGTCTTGGCATTCCTTTTTTCTGAATTCCTAAATTGTCTTGAGCAGCAGAAATACTCATATTTTAAAATTATCCCTTCAATTTATGCCTCCACTTTTTTTTAATTCAATTTTCACCCTAAACAAGGCACAGTGCCACTTTGAAGCAGGGGGCTACTATTAGGGATTTAATTAGCGGGGTCATTATGAAGGGAGAAGAGTAGAAAGATGTTTCTAACATTACACTTGAACTTCTGCATATCATTGTAGTTGGGAAAGCAGAATCCCGGAAGGGAGTTCCAAAGACCCGCAGTTATGGGGAAGAAACTATTGGAGTAAAAGGCTTTCTTGCACCTAGGGATTTCTACTGTAAAGGGATGAGACGACTTAGTAGCTTGTCGGGTTTGTCGGGGGTAGTTACGTCGGGGAGGTACAAGTGTTTGCAGTTCGTCAGAACATTAACCATTAAAGTATTTGTAGAACAGGAAGAGGGATGCAACATCTCGTCGATGGGACAGAGGTTAAAGCCTAGATGACAGTTCAGGACCTATCAGGTTGGCGACTCTCTTTTGAACCCTGTCCAGGAGCGAGAGACAAGCAGCAGATGCACCAGCCCAGATGTGACAACAGTACTCCATACATGGGCGAATGGTTGCATTATAGAGGCATAGGATACTGTCAGGCGTAAGTAGTTTTCTAGCACGGTAGAGGGAGCCAACCTTCCTTGCAGCAGCCTTGGCAATGCTCTCAATGTATCTATTCCAGTTCATATTCCCTGTAAACGTTAGGCCGAGGAGTTTAAAAGAAGTACTTTCAGGCAATGTGTTCTTGGCCATTGCTATTGGTGGTAGAGAAGGTTTCTTGTAGTTATTGAAGGAAACAAGCTTAGTCTTAGCAGCATTGAATGTGACCAACCATTTTTGTCCCCATTCCACTATGGATTGGAGGTCGTCCTCTAGTGTTTCTGCCATTTCCTTGGATATGTGTTCATTTGTTTTCCCCTCATATCTGTTATAGAGAGTGGTGTCATCGGCAAATATACCCATCTCCGAAACAATTTTATCAGGGAGGTCGTTTATGAATATCAGGAATAATAGAGGTCCAAGGATAGACCCCTGAGGTACTCCCGCATTTATGTCATATTGTTTAGATGTAGGACCGTCGAGGACAACTTTGATTTTTCTATTACTTAAGAAGGATTTAATTACATTATGAATTCTTCCAGTGATTCCATATGATCTAATTTTCCTTAGAAGACCATCGTGCCATACCCTGTCAAAAGCCTTAGATATATCAAGGGCCACCGCTCTACCCTCCCCTGTTTTATCCAATGAACGGTATATACGTACAGAAACTACAGTTAAGATATCTGCTGTTGAACGGGCTTGCCTGAATCCATATTGTTTGTCAGTCAGGAGTTTAGCAGCTGTTAGGTGCTGGACTAGGGCTTGATTTACTAAGGACTCAAATATTTTGGCGAAAAGCGGGAGGAGCCTAATGGGGCGATAATTTTGTGGGTCAGTTCTTTCACCAGAATTCTTGAAGACTGGTACCACAGAAGCGGTTTTTCAGCAGTCGGGAAAACAAGATTCGTTAAGGCATTTATTGTAAAGTTTGGACAGAACTGGAGCAACCTCGGCAGAGCATTTTTTTAATAGCACAGCCGGAATGAGATCTGGTCCACATGCTTTTGAGGTATCTAGGTTTTTTATAATAGCATGTACCTGAGAAGGGGTGATTTTCAAATCGTCAAGTGTGGCGTCTGTTCAAAGAGGAAAATCAGGGAGTGAGTGGTGTACCGAGTTCAGTGTGGAATTTGAGGCAAACCGACTAGCAAGCAGATTAGCCTTGTCAGTTGCCGTGCAAGCAACCTCATGATTGTTTGTTAGTGGGGGAATAGTTGACTGTCCATTATTAACTACGCTGTTGTAGATTTTCCAAAAATCCCGGGTTCCTAATTTCTGTGCTTCGATGCATTTTCTGGTGGTTTCAGAGTAATCTGTCTTAGCTGTCTCTATCACTCTCTTACAATTATTTCTAGCTTCTATAAACTTCTGTTTATTTGAGCTGAACTTATGTCGGTTGAATCTGCGGAACACATGCTGCCTTTGACAAATGGCAGCTGCACAAGCAGAAGTAAACAATTGGGGAGAGTGGGGCTTGCTATAAAATTTCTGTGCGGGAATATGTGCTTCAATAGCAGTTTTGAACCATTCAGTTGTCTCATTTGCACACTGTTCCGCTGGAAGAGTAAAGATATTTTGCCATGGGACATCTCTGATGAGCTCCCTGATGGCTTCCCAATCAGCCTTTTTGTAATACCTCGTTGTTTTGAGTAGTGGGTCTTCAGTTTTAGGGCGAGAATTTAGGCTGATTTCTACCATTATCACAGCGTGATCAGCATTCCCGAGTGGGCTGTGGACATTTGTTATACAGTCATTGGGAACCGTTGTGAGAAAGAGATCTAGAAGTGAGGCATGTTGATCTTGCTGGGAAACGTGTCGGAAATGTAACCAACTGAGATAGGGAATGGGATATAGAGAAGCTATGTGTTGCGCTACCAGCTACGTCTGTGTGATTAGAGAATCCTAGCCAGTTACTGTGGTGGACATTGAAGTCACCAAATACATGTATTTGTGCGCTAGTATCGAGGGAGAGTGCTATATCTATGCTGTCTGAGACTTTGTTTATTAGGGTACAGTCTTTGTTTGAGGGAGAGCGGTAGAGAAAATACAAGTAGCTAATATTGTGTTGCATATTTAGTCTGAAGCACATAAAGGCCTGGCCGTCTGATTCTAGTTTTATTTCTCTAGTTAGGGGGAGGGTGTTTCGAATATAGACTCCAAGTCCATGCATATGTCTGTCCGAGTCCTTACGGTAGAGTGGGAGATAACCAGGCATATTAAAGTGGTTAGAGGGAATGGAGGAGTGAAGGTTAGTTTCACTTAATGCTAAGATATCCGGGGTGTTTACAAGGAGAAATGACTCAACATCATCTAAGTTAGTTCTAAGCCCGCGGATATTAGTAAATGCAAGCCTCAAGGGAGGAGGCAGGTTGGTTTTCTTTGAGTTTGGTCCTGGTTTAAACGTAACTTTTGCTTGAGCTGTCATTTCATTTTATTTTATTTAAAAGTTTCAGTTAGGGTGAGTGAGTGAGGGGGTGCTGGACAAGTAGTTGTGCAGAATACCAGACATGCAATACAAGTAGACCATCAGCTGTCCTCACCCACAGGATTGTGGCCTCAGGAAAGCCCACCGGGGATGAGTGCAGGGTCCCTTTCCATGCGCGACATGGCACTACAAACATCCCGATATTTTACAACTGTTGATGTAGCAGCCGCTCTAAGCGCTACCAAAGAGTTAGGGTACCTGTACTATCAGTCGGAAACAGCATCCAGGAACTGTCAATCCGGTACCCTCAATCCATGAGGCAAAGCCAGCCCAGTCCAATTGCACCGACATATATGGCACTGAAGCACCCCCTGTGTCCAGTTTAGGGGGATGGGATGTGGCGGGAGAGGGGAAAAGAGGCCTTCATTGCCCTAGTCAGGAAACAAGGTCAACCACTGGGTGATTCAGACGAGTCCCTGTGATAGTACCTCTACGCCTGGCCAATAGGCAAAGAAGGAGTATGAAAGCCGGGCGATAGACAGAGCCTATCTCCTCCTTAAGCAGTTTAGGTTTGCCAACCGGTGATTTGTTTGAGTCACCAGCTCTAGGAAGGTTGTCGTCCAGGACTGAAGAGGCCTCCCTCTCCTAGGTTTAGTTTCAGAGTTTCCCGTCTCCTAGACGGATGACCTGGGAAGACCTACGGGTCCATCAGCTCCGAGTGGGTTCGCCCCGCCCCTGGTCCTAATCCAGGTATTTCTGCGACCCCGCAAGGGTAGTTAATATTTATTGGTTATTTAGGTTAATATCTCCTGAAAAAATCGGGCATTTAGGTTAGATTCTACAGAAAATTTTCACTCCTCAAACGTGGTTAAAAAAAGGGCATTATTATGCTTTCCATTTTCATTTTTACTGGGAGAGGGTATAGGTAAAAATTCATGCAGTGGAAGCAGCTAAATTTTCTACAGTATTGGATCGAGAGAGACGAGTTAATGTATGGTTAGATATAGTTTTGTAAGTTTAGGATTGTATGGTTAGATATGGTTTAGTAGGTTTAGGATTAGGATAAAGTGTTAGAGTATGATTTACTTGCTATTAGAAATTCTTGTTTGGTGCCCAAACTGGATACTTAGTAAGACTGAAAGATAAGATATGCTCAGTATAGATACAAGAGAACATTTGATATGGAGTACAGTTATACCTGATAGATATAGGTTATTGCATATTCTGTAAGTATAGTTAAAATATAGATGGATGGATAAGTAGTATTATATACGAATGCATGGAATTTTAGACAATTTGAGTAATTTGAGTAAGTTGCATTTAGACTACAACGAAGGAGAATGACTTCGCCTTTCTCTTAATATCCGGAAGTTTTTATTTCAATGAGTACCGGTTTAGTTAGTTTAATAATTATTGCAATACTATCTCTTAACAAAGAGATATTAATGGTTGCTGTTCATTATAGATTACTTTAAGTCAATGTATAGGACTATGGCTAGTAAGTATTTACTTAGAAGCTTGGTTTTGGGTTAGGAGTTATAATCAGGAGCATGCCTAGGAAATTTTAGGTGTTAATTGGTATCGATTTACGAGTCTGTTAGGGTCAAGGGCGGAGAGCAAGGACCCCTCTAAGTTATGTGAGACGGATTAGGTTTAGTGGCAACTTAGGAAATAGAGCAGTTTGATTTGTTAGTGATCACGAGAAAGAGAATTTAGGTAAAAAATAAAAAGGTTTGTCATGCAAAACAGACAAGGCAGTCATCTTGGAGGTAAAGTATCTATAGGAGGTACTTAGTATACAAGCAGCAGTATTTTGCAGTTTTGAGAGGAATTTTAGGTACAATAGTTTCATGGTTTATTTACGAGTCCGTAGTCTAGGTGAGGGACGAAGCATTTCTAATATTGCAACTGGGTGTATCTAATTTTAAAAGTAGTTGAATAGAGTATTATTAGGTGTTCCACTTAGCTTAGGGATAGAATGAAAATTTAAGGTAATATTCAGGGTGATATAAGCAATTTCATGAGGATTAGATATATGATCACTGGATGTTGAACTGCTCAGGAGAATTCTTGTATCTATTAAGAAGGATGTCTTGGTGATATAAGATTTGAGAAATTAAGAGTCTGGGTATACAGAGAGTTTTGAGCTGATGAGGATTTAGTATAGGCGATTGTATATAGGTAGCAAAGGTGGTTTAGTTTAGTACGCACGTATTGTACATATTAAGTATACTGCTTCAGTTCTATCCTCTATCGTAAAGGAAAATCCGTTTGTATTTCGGTTGGCAATTTTGTCAAGAGAGGAAATTTAAAAACAGCTTATCTAATTTTTTATGATATCAGTTTATAGACAATACTACAGACTGATAAATTGTTGTGTAAGACATAAGAGCCCCTCATCTTTAGATGAGATGATGGATCAAGAGCATAAGTTCGGAACAGGTGTCCGGAAAGGAATTGGCAGTGTACAAGGAAGGGGGGGTCACTGATATCTTGTTAACATTATTTCATTTTTTTTTCTTAAAAAATAAAAAAATTGCCTTTCGATGGCTGATTATATTAAGTATCGTACTTAAATAAAGTTTTCATGTCCTCTAAATAAATTAGCATAATTTAATAGAAGTGCATTCTGATAGTTTTGTTCATACAATGTTTTTTTTAAATTATTATCATAATGATTATTATAAAGACAAATGGGATTCATAGGCCATGTCTACAGAAAAAGCGGAATAGAACAGTTTGGTTTGACGAAAAAGATAGTGGATAGAAGAAGCAAAAAAAAAGTCAGCGAGAAACATACGTTGACAGTCTGAATACCTATGCAACATCAAAAAGCAACAATGAATTCATAAACGGTTTAAGAGAGGTAAAGAGAGAGAGAGAGAAAGAGAGAGAGAGAAAGAGAGAGAGAGAGAGAGAGGGAGATGGAGAGCCATTGCTGTCAATATCTGTACCAGGTAAAACATCACTTGATGATGATGATGATGATGATGATGATGATGATGATTATCGCGTTGTTATTTTTGTCATTATCATTGTATATATCTTTTAATTAAAACGTATTCTGATGTTATCCTGATGTAAGATTTACACTGTGTTTATGCATATTCTTTTTTATCTATTTCCCTTCCACGGTTATATACATTTTTGTGTTTGTTATCCTAAACTTTAAAAGTTTAGCATAGCAAATTTCCCATTCAAACATAGTCTACATAGATCGTGTAAATTCCTCCACGTACTGACTTGTAGTTTTTCAACTTATTTTGAGCTCCAAATTAGTACTTTATTCTACGTTTTGTTGTTTTTGAATGTACCATCGCTCGTCAGCGTGGCTTAACTGCTCTAGGATTCGAACCATAACACATAATCTGATGTTCAATCCTAGAATAATCTAGCTACGTATTAGTTGATTACTGTTTTATAAGTAACAAAATAAATAAATAATATTTATTTGTTTACGTCCAAAAAGTATGAGCACTCTTACTAAGGAAAAATATTTTCCCAGATCTCCAAGGTTGGAATAGCCAGTAACAGAATTCAAAAATCGTTAATAAAATCAACACAAAATCGACCTACGTTTAAAAGCGATAAAAATAACACGTAAATTTATTTAGTAGCGGTTAACGAACTTGACCATAACAAATATGGTCTGAGGTACGAATCGTACAACAGTCACGTTACTCTGACGAGCTGACGTACCTTGATATACGTGTTGTAGATTACTGTTTTATGAGTAAAATTATAAATAAATATATATTTTTTAATTTGTTGAAGTCCAAAAATATGGGTGATCTTTCTGAGGAAACGTATCTTCCCAGATCTCCAAGGTTGGAGACGCTAGTAACCGAAATCAATCATCGTTAAAATCGACGAACACACACACATAGACACAGACACAGACAGACACACAGATAGGCAGACAGACAGACAGCCACACACACACACACACACACACACACACACACACACACACACACACACACACACACACACACACACACATATATATATATATATATATATATATATATATATATATATATATATATATATGGGCTCCGGTTTGTTGGCTTTCATCTCTTGCGTGATCTTCGACTTTCTTTTTGCTGTGGAAATAATTATATCATCTCACATTCTGAAAATTCATATATAGCCGAAGTTATGATAAATATGGTGATTCATCAGCCAGTTTTTAGACAGAAGTGAAGACTCTTATGCGGAAGTTGGAAACAATGTTAAATAGAATGAATAGACAAGAATATATATTTTATTTAATGAAATATGCGTAAGAGGAGATATTTTCTTTTATTGTTGCAAAAAATATTTGCTTCAACAATCAATTTGAATAAATCCATCGACACACGCGAGCTAAATACAAAGGAAACATTTTAGGTTTTAGTCATTGTTTCTGTGTCTTTTTTGGTTGAAAGCAGATTTATGCTTTGCATTTTAATCTTGTGTAATACGTCTACAGAAGAGTGCAGTGACTATCCCAAGCGCGCAGACGTTGCCCGGTCGTAAAGTACGCTTCAATTTTAACCTCTTATCAGCTACTTTTACCAAATCGAATTTGTTCCACCATTCGAATTCCTTATATACGGTTCCAAGTCTGTAGAGTCTTAAAAGAGGAGTTTACTAGCGACTGTTTCGCACACACATGTACAAGTGTAATTACACACACACACACGCATATATATATATATATATATATATATATATATATATATATATATATATATATGACTTTAAGTTTAGATGTAGGTTCAATCCCAATGAAAATATATATAAACTATCATATATATTGGATAATAAATAGAAATTAAGCTGTATATTTCCGCATGCAAATCACAATTTATATGAATTGTTAACCAATTCCTCATGGGTAAAGAATAACAAAGTTAAAATACGACACAATTTTTGCCTTTTTGGATTTGTCAGACTGTGTATATTGATAAATTTAACATGTTTTACTGCTTTTTCCTTCATATGTAGTAGAACTCAAGATAAGAATAACTGTGATAGTAAATTTTGATTTCCCATCCCAACAGGGGAAAACACAAAAGAAATACAGATGTTAAAGTTTAGCTGCTCTAGCCTTTGTGCAGTCTTTATGGACTCATCGGACATAAAACTTGTGAAAACTTCATTACAGTCCTGTCAAAATGTTAACCCAGGAGAGGCGAACGTGTTATTTACATTAAATCTTGCAGAACATGCAAATAAGAAAGCAATACGTGTACTTCATACCCATCGAATACATATGGCTTATGCAACAGAAATCTTTGAATGCGCAATCAATTTATAATACTAATAAATTCTGTTATCAAGACGTTTATGGGAATTATGTCCATATTCAATGCAAGAACAAGGAAAATATTACATTAAAATATCGTTTAATCTTGTACATTCAAAACAGCGAAATATAAACATGTTATGTCGAACTAAGCGGTGGTTAAAGGTACTATAATAGGAGTTTATTCACATTTTGTAAAATATTTGGTCAGGTTAATTTGAATATTTTAGAAAGCAAATAATGTTATGAAATGTAATAACGTGATTAAATTATTTGTAGGCTTTCAATCTCATACATTGTTTCTAAAATAGAATGCCTTTTTTTTAGTTTTCTCTCTTCATTTTTCTGATGGTATTAAACCCTTGTGGAAATAGAAAAAAGTAACTTCCGTTTATTTTTGTCGTTGTAATTCTGAAGTCGATATGCAGGTGCGTTGTTTGGCGCGAATATTAATTAAATGTTTGGGCACATATTTAAAATTATTTCATCAGGTTAATTAAAAAATTTTCGAAACCAAATAATGTTATGATTTTATTAAATGATTAAAACTATTTTTGAGGCTTTCGGTTTAATACAACTTTTCAAAAGAAGACTTTTTTTGTTTGTTCTTCATTTCTTTATCTGATTGTAAAACCATTTGTAGAAATAGATAAAGGTACTTCCCTATTTTATGTTTTTTGTAATTCTGAATTTGATATGCAGTGCGTCGTTTGGCGCGAATTTATAATATAAATATCACCTGTCTATTTACATGTATGTATGTATGTATGTATGTATGTATGTATGCCTAAAATTTTCGACAGTGACGACGGATTTTCACGAGATCGGTATCGTTTTTAAGTGCGACCCTTAGGACGAAAAACATCGAAAAGTAGGCTAAAAACATTAACATTAAAAACTGATGTTGTAATAAGTCTAGTAGTAGACAACTTGAAGAAATGACGCGAATCTGCGCATGCGCATAAAGGCAAAAATGTCAGCTAGTGTGAATGGACATTTTGCATGTAAATTTGCCGATGTCTGTACGTGATCTGCATGCATGTAAACAGATATATTACTCTCTATAAACCATTCTTGTGCATTAGTAATATTTTCTGAGAATTCCAGTTTTATGTAACCAGTAGTTTAAGAGTTTACCTGTTAGCTATTTACACACATACATGTACTGTTTTATTTTATAGATTAAATTCATTTACAAATAAAATAAAAAACGGGTCTCAACTTCCACCAGTTATGTCAGACTGATTTTTCTATACTGAGCAGTTGCACACGATGACGAGGAATGGTTAACTCGGAATAAACAAAGGAATTACGCAAAAAATATCAGTTTCAGTTTCAATCTATAACTTTGCGGTTCATTGTTTTACACGTCTTTACTTAAAACACACGTAGAGATGACCAGATAACAACGTATCCTGATGCCGATTACTCTTGGATTTTCAGCTCTAAAACCAGTTTATACCAAACTTGTTGGTTATGATGTGTGCCGTTGCCAGAAACAGGATTTTCATCTCGCATTGATTATGATAATACATGACTTAATGCAAAACTAAAACTACATAAGACACGTTTGAAAATACAAGTTCTAAAAACGTAATGGCATTTGTTTTTATTACTATTAATACTAGTGTTCTGAATAATTAAACAGCAGTAAACAGACGACAGCATTGATTGTCTTCATAGAGAAATAGTTACTAAGCATGAAACCTGTTGAGGAGTGTTAGTCAGGGTATTGTCACTTAATGGTGAAGAAGACAGAGCTGTTCAATGTATTACTAATGAGTCTTTGTCAGAATTTTAATTGTATTATATTTAAATAATTAATGCACGACTGTATGGAATACATCAAGCAGTTGGATGATTTTTATAACCTATTTGAAGCGGTTCGCAAATTTTTAAAAAGGTTCCCTATTCTTTGAAATAAAAAAAACTGTAATATACGGGTACAAAGTGAATAATAATAATAATAATAATAATAATAATAATAATAATAATAATAATAATAATAATAAACAGCTTAAATATTAAATACACCCCTTGAACACGGAGACTAATACGCATGACAAACTGCTGCAGAGGCAAACCAAGAAGCAGTGCCACATAGAACCAAGAACATTAAAGTTGAAAATCTATAAGTTCTCTATTCCTTTCCACATACCCTTCCATGTCCCCCAAAAGAGTAATAACAAATAGCCGAGAAAGGTCAAAGAGGATAGACAGACAGAAGAAAGAGCACTGACCAGACCTCCGCTGGACAAGTGCGAAGAAAACTAGAACTTTCGAGAGGCCTATTGCAACTCAAATTCCAGTGGAGACCAATGGCCACTGCTAGTGATAAATCAATGGTAAGCGACTGTTGCAATAATGAAAATTCATTTGCAAATGTGAGCAAAAGAGAAGAAGAGTATTGGAAATCTGGGGAGACTTGTTTTGTCACTCAGCTTTCTGGGAACACAAAGAGTTCTCTTCAAGGAGAAATCTTTGATGACCTGTGTGAATACTCCTTTTGAGCCACTAATAATAATTGGGTGTTTTGGAATCAGATGCCATTAAATATACAAAAATAATCGGGAAGATTGTAAAAGAACACCTGAAAGGAACACTGAAATTCTTAGAAACAAAAGTATATACTATAAATCTAGTTAATGAAATAAACGGAAAACATCACTAATCAGAAACACTATAGATCGGCTGCACTAAAAAATATTGGGTAACTTTAAAAGAAACCCAGGAAACTAATGACCATGCACAATGTATTGCATTAGAAAAATGAGTCTGACAAACTCTATGTAATAATAAATGATGGGCCATTTTTTTACATGGAGGTCACCACTTATCAAGGCCCAGAAGCCACTCGGGGATAAGGGTTATTGCGTGTACAGTAATCAATGGGATAGTATTGTAGTATTCGTTAGTATTGGTCATTACTTAAGGAGGCGGTTCATCAGGAATTTGTTTATGTTGGACTTGAAGACATCCAAGTTGAAGTAAGGTGGGAAACAGGCAAGTGGTGGAGAGTTCCACAGGCGTGCAGGTATAAGAAAGAAGCTTTGTTCATGGAATCTACGTTTTGATTTAGGCACAGATAAAGAGCGGGGAAAATTATTGACAGTGGTTTCAGCTAGACGGGTGTTTTTCATGAAAGATTGGCAAAGGGGGACCAGAGATTAAAGCTCAGACGAGCACTTGACATGGAAATAACGATAAAACAAAGATAGGCTCACAACGTCTCTTCTGTGGTAAAGAGGTTGCAGGGAAGAGAAAAGGGCATCCCCCAATAAGCCACAAAGTCTTTTTTGTACTCTGTCAAGGTAGGATAGGCTGTTTTTAGCAGTTCCTGCCCAGATGTAGCAGCAGTACTCCATCCTTCGACATACTTGGCTTTTATATAGATAGAGAATTGCATCAGTAGGGAGATATCTTCTGGAGCGGTAGAAGGATCCCACCATTTTCCCAGCGACCTTGGCAACAGACTTAATGTATGTGTTCCATTTCAGATAGGGAGTAAAAGTCAAGCCCAGAAGCTTGTCAAAACATAATAGATAAAAGCCATCTATTTCAGTTGATGCCAGATGGGGATCTGAGCGTTAATGATGTAAAGATAGGAGCTTGGATTTTATATGTATTAAAGGTAACCAGCCACGTCTTCCCCCACTGTACCACGTGCTCAAGATCAGAGGAGAGAGAATCAGAGAGAACTTTGTCATTTTCTGAATTCCTAACACGTCCTGTTTCCTTGTGCTTTAACAGTTATTAGCTGCATGTCGATAAGGATTTTATCGTTTTCGAAACTTTTATGTATACGTTTTAAAACTGTTATGTATAAATGAGTATATTTAAGTTATAAACACGAAACGATTAAATGAGAATCCAAATGCCAAGAAAAGCGGGAGACAAAGAGCCACATGAATTTTCCATAAGAATTACAAGAGAAGAGAATTAAAACATCAGCCATGGCTAATAAAAGAACATACGAACAGAAAAGCAAAATGGTTACTGACAGCAGCACAAAACAATGCAATTTAACCTAATTATATTAAAGTTAAAATAACTAAAACCAAGCAAACCAGTAAATGTAGACTTTGTTGACAAAGAGACGAAAAAGTAAACCGCATAATCAATGAAAGCAGTATACTAGTATCCCTACAAACGACCGCATTTCGAACATACAGAGAAATATTAGTAAAAACCACATAGTACTGGAAAACGAAAACGATAAAATCCTTATCGACATGCAGCTAATAACTGTTAAAGCACAAGGAAACAGGACGTGTTAGGAATTCAGAAAAAGGACAACATTTCAAACCTGTAAACTTTGCCGTCACAGCAGCTATAACGTGAAAGTTGAAAAGTCAGAGAAGCGAAGCAAATACGCAGAATTGACCATATAAAATACCATACAGCACAATGCAATTACTATTCAGAGTTTTTGGGATTTACTTAATCATACGCAAATTCTTTTTTTCTTTTCTTTTCAAAATTTATGTTGTTTTATTATTCTGATGAGTAAAAACGGGAGATATTAAAAAATATGATAATTATCTGATTGTTTCTGCGCGAGGAAACAAGTGAAATCGTGAACTGAACATTTACATACCGAACAAATAAACGGTAAAATGAACAACGAGTTTGAATTTAAAATGTAGACTTTTCCATATATATATATATATATATATATATATATATATATATATATATATATATATATATATATACACTTGTGCCCGATATTATTCATACCCCTCGGATCTTTGAGATTTCTATAAGAATATTGCTCAAACCAGAAGGTAGACAATATTAAAGGGATTTCAAACAATAAATCAAGCATAAGCATTTAATTTAAACTCAACAAATAAATAAATTATGCAAGTTTGAAACATTATACAAAGAAAAGCAATAATGGCACTAGTTCAAAATTATTCATACCTCTCTTACTAATAGTCAATAGCATGCCCTTTATTCTTAATAACTGCCTGTAACCGTTTTGGATATTTATCAACAAGGTTTTTACAAGCATCAACACTGATTTTTGACCATTCTTCAATGCAGTAGTTCTCCAAATCCCTCAAATTTCTAGGTTTCCGTTTTTTAACCTCAGTTTTCAATATGTGCCAGAGGTTTTCGATAGGGTTCAGGTCGGGACTCTGGCTAGGCCATTCCAAAACATTAATTTGATTATCCTCAAACCATTTCTTGACTATTTTGGCCGTATGTTTTGGATCATTATCCTGTTGAAGGACCCAGTTTGGTCCTAAATGGAGCTTCTCCGCATCCTGTCTAATGTTTGTCTGGAGTATCTCCAAATATTGTTCCTTCTTTATGGTTCCATCTATCTTGACCAAACAACCTGGACCACTAGCCGAAAAGGAGCCCAAAAACATTAGGCTACCACCATCATGTTTCACCGTGGGTATGGTGTTCTTTGGGTTGTAAGCTTCTCCTTTCTTCCTCCAAACGTAAGAAGCATCCATATGGCACACCAATTCTATTTTTGTTTCGTCAGTCCACAAAATACTTGAGAAAACGGACTCTGGAGAATTCACATGGGTCATAGCAAACTTTAGACGTGCTGCAAGGTGTTTTCCGGTGTGCAATGGAGTCCTTCTTGGTCTTCTTCCTTTCAGACCATTTTCATGCAGAGTCCTTTGCAATGTTTGCCTTGATATTTTTATGCCAGAAGACTCCAGATTTTCTAAAATGTCCTTAGTAGTGGTGGTTGGATTTGCATTAACACTTCTTACAATATTCCTGGTGGCTCTAGCAGACAGTTTCCTTTTCCTTCCTCTACCAATCAAGTTGTTTGTTGTGTGGTGGCTCTGGAATTTTTTGATGATGCTCTGTACTGTTGATGTAGGGACCTCAAATTTCTTGGAAATTGACTTGTAACCTAAACCATCCTTATGTGAATTCACAATTTTAGTCCTAAGATCATTACTAAGCTCTTTTTTCTTCCCCATTCTAATAATTTTTATTCTTTTATTGGTTTTCAGTTGATATCATTTTAATTTCTGAAAAATGCAAAAAACGAAATGAAATTAATCAAAGGTTGTATAAAAGCATTCAAAATAAGAATCAAACAGGAAACAAACAGTCAGAAACTCGATTAATACTGAAAAAATAAGGGGGTATGATTATTTTTGAACATTGCAGATTTTATAAATAGCTGTATATTTCTTTTATTACAAGTATCCCGAGATTTTAAAATGACGAAAATGATCAGAAGAGGTTTATTAAGAATATGTATCAATATGGACGTAAACAATAAATTCTTACAAAGTTACACCTAATAAACTCAATTTTCAAGGAGGGGTATGAATAATATCGGGCACAAGTGTATATATATATATATATATATATATATATATATATAAAACTCAATTAACTTTCTTGGAGTTATATTTTTGGATTATACCGTCATTGGATTATTTACCTTTCACCAGACTATCCATTCACGTGTAATCACCTTTTTCTTGACCATATACCCTCTGCTCCACTTTTTGTTATCAAGTAAGATCTTTAACTTACTTGTTGTTTCATCAAATACTTTTGTATGCAAAATCCGATCCCGCATTTTGCTACTTCCTACCCTCTGATGAGAAGGAAAGTATTTCTTCGAAACTCCGTGGATTAAGGACTATCCACTTATCAAGTGTTTTCTTTGCAGATTAAATATGTTTTAACTCTTTTTCACAGTGTTTTAAACATGTTTTATTAACTGTTTGCTCCTGAATAAAAGAAAATAATATTATTCGACGAGATACAGAGATAAAAAAGAAACAAATCAAGCTACGTTTCATCTTATTTTAAAAGTCAGCTTTGAATATACAAAAAGGCTCTCAGAAATGAACAAAGGAACTTGGAGCAGGAGTCAGCTGGATATTTGTCTGATAAACGCTCGACCAATCATGGCCAAGAATAAAAAGAAGCGAATTGGTTAGCAAGCAAAATGTACACTAACTGTAAAGATAAATACACCCATGCGAGTACATCAATATATATATATATATATATATATATATATATATATATATATATATATATATATATATAAGAGAAAGAAAATTAAAAGTGTAAGTTAAACTTTATAATCAAATGAATACCCCAAAGAACAATTTACAAAGTCCTTATTCCGCGGAGTTTCAAAGAATGTATTCTTGTTATTCTTCTCATCAGAGGACATAAACAAATCAGGAAATTATATTTGTAGCAATGCTAGAATTTACCTAGATTCCAGTAAAGCAACTGGCCCTGATGGCATCCCAATTATAGTGTTAAAAAAGCTTCAACCAGAACTTGCTCCCATACTTACAAAACTATTTAAGCGTTGCCTTAAGGAGAAGTGCTTTCCGACCCCCTGGAAGACCTCATCAGTTTGCCCTGTATTTAAGAATTAAGGTGATAAGTCATCTCCCTCTCAGTACAGACCAATAAGTCTTCTCTGTGTTATGAGTAAGTTGCTGGAATCAATATTAAATAGAGAAATAGTCAACCACCTCAGCAGGAATAACCTTCTTAGTGACACACAATATGGTTTCCGCTCTGCAAGATCTACCGCAGATGTGCTGACGGTTATATCCCACAGGATTAGTGAATCTCTTGACAAAGGCTTCCTTTCTAGGGCAATTGCTCTTGACATATCAAAGGCCTTTGACAAAGTATGGCATAAGGGTCTACTTCACAAGATTTCCAGCTACGGTATAACTGGAAATGTTTTCTCAATCATTAAATCATTTCTCTCCGATAGGCTCATAAGAGTAGTGGTAGATGGACAAAAATCGGAGGCCTGCAATATAAATGCTGGAGTCCCTCAGGGGTCAATACTGAGCCCAACTCTCTTCCTGATCTACATCAATGACCTCCCTAAACACATACTTAAATCATTCGTTGACATCTATGGTGATGACACGACCATCTACGGCAACACATCAAAGGCTGTAAATGACGAAGTTCTCTCGGATTCTCTCTCCTCTGATCTCGAGCGCGTGGTTCAGTGGGGGAAGATGTGGCTAGTTACCTTTAATGCATCCAAAACCAAACTCCTATCCTTACATCATCAACGCTCTGATCCCCAGCTGGCATCAATTGTGATGGATGGCTCTCGTCTGGGTGAGGCCCCGTGTTTTGACAAGCTTCTGGGTTTGACCTTTACTCCTGATCTGAAATGGAACACGTACATCAAGTCTGTTGCCAAGGTAGCTGGAAAGATGGTGGGATCCTTCTACCGCTCCAGAAGATATCTAACTACTGATGCAATTCTCTATCTATATAAAAGCCAAGTACGTCCAAGGATGGAATACTGTTGTCATATCTGGGCAGGAGCTGCCAAAAACAGCCTATCATGCCTTGACAGAGTACAAAATAGACTTCGTGGTTTAGTGGGGGATGCCCTTTTCTCTACCCTGCAACCCCTCTCCCACAGAAGAGACGTTGCGAGCCTATCCTTGTTTTATCGTTATTTTCATGGCAGGTGCTCGTCTGAACTCCAATCTCTGGTCCCCCCCCCTCGCCAATCTTTCACGAAAAACACCCGTCTAGCTAAATCCACTGTGAAAAATTTTCCCCACTCTATATCTGTGCCTAAATCAAAACGCGGATTTCATGAGCAAAGCTTCTTTCTTAGAACTGCACGCCTGTGGAACTGTGTTCCGTCTGCTTGCTTCCCTCCGGACTACAACTTGGATGTCTTCAAGTCTAATGTTAACAAATTCCTAATGAACCGCCCCCCCTAATTAAACACTTCATAAAATCTCCTCACTAACGTAATGTACTTGCAATAACCCTTATCCCTGAGTGGCTTCCGGGCCTTGATAAGTGGTGATCACTGTGTAAAAAAAAAAAAAAAAAAAAGTTATGGCATTAACTTAAACCGGAATTTATTGTAGTTATAAATTGCCAAGAAAACAAATTATAAAATATTGGATATAAAAATATAAAAACAAACCGCCCATAATATTTCAGCTTGCACGAACATTCTTTCATGTTGATCTGAAATGCGAGAATAGTTCTTTAGAGGGAATGGAGTCCAAAATTATATTATATATATTTAAAGTCTACCATTGCATTTATCAGGTAAACACTAAACAATTTTGATTTCATTACTATTATATATATATATATATATATATATATATATATATATATATATATATATATATATATATATATATATATATACTTCTTTAAATTCGGCTTTTTGTGTATTCATATAAAAATCCTTTTTTCTATTTATATAAAAAAATACAACTTTGTTATACATGAGTCGTGAAATTGCATTAATTTGCAAAAGATCTTGCTAAATTACTTATTCTTTTAATCATTCATTTTAATTAATTCCTAATTAGTTTTTTTCGGGTTTCTCATGCGATTATTATCTTTAGTTAACTCTACGAGTAATTATATTCATGCAAATATTCTACATGATTTATACTTGCGTAATATTTGCGTAAAAATGTTTAGTAAACACGAAACACTTATATATATATTTATGTATGCGTATTTATATTTGTATGAAAAATTTTGCCTACCAGATTTCTCTGTCAGTATTTGGTCTACAGACATAAAACTTAATATATAGGGTATTCGAACCGATGCAGAACTTTATATTAGTGTTTTAGCCGGATGAAAATTGGGACAAAAGTGTGAAAATTAAAACAATGGACTTTACCAGGTGAAGGTCTAACGACAGCATTACGAATATACATGCGTAACGTAATAGTTCATGTTTTAATTTTTAGCCTTGCAGCAAGCATGTCTTCATGTATATATATATATACTAGCATTTACGCCTGTTGTTGCCCGGGTGTTTAGGGGTGTATGTTGAGTAAAAAAAAGCGGTGAATCTTTTAACTTTGATCCCTATTATGGCCCCTTAACATTTATTGCTTCGGGCTCAAATCAAGTTATTCAATTAGATCCATGCCCAAGGAACCTATATCTAAAATTTCAAATGTTTAGAAGCCAAATTGTCGGAGGAGTTTGGTAGAGTCAAATCGTTAAACGTTGACTCGGTAGCAGCCAAATTTCTAGCCGAAACCCGATCAGAAAGATTTTCCCAAATCTCAGTACCCTGTATATCAAATTTGGAGTATGTAGACTAAACATTGATAGAGTTATTGCATAGGGAAATGTACAAAGACACACAGACATGTTCACTTTTATAGATACACTAGCATGGGTATCCGGCGTTGCCCGGGTGTTTTGAGGTGTATGCTGAGCAAAAAAACAAAAACAAAAAAGAAACGGTAATTTTTTAAACTTTGACCCATACTATGACCACTTGAAATGTTAGATATAGGTTCCTTGGACATGGATCTAATTGAATAACTTGATTTGAACCCAAAACAATAAATTTTAAGGGGTCATAATAGGGGTTCCAGGTTGGCGGTGGTCGTAACAGCAAAGTCGTCACGTTTTTTCACGTTCATTTCCTCCTTCGCGGTACGGGTTCGAGCCTGCATTCCTACTACCACTTTTTTAGTTCAAAACACCCCCCCCAAACACCCGGGCAACGCCGAGCACACATGTTAGCATATCTATATATAAAAGTTAAAGTGTCTGTCTATCTGTGTACATTTCCCTAAACAATAACTCTGTCAATTTTCAATCTACAGACTCGAAATTTGATATACAGGGTAGTGAGATACTGGCACCCATGCTAGTATATATATATATATATATATATATATATATATATATATATGTGTGTGTGTGTGTGTGTGTGTGTGCATATAAACTAGACTCACCTGCACAAAAAAAATAAGTATCTAAGCATGTCCAGGTAAAAATAAGGTAACTTTTTAATACACAAAAAGCCGGCTTTATTGCTATATAGATTTCTATAACACCCTCCCCCACACACACATACACACACATACACACACATATATATTTATATTTATATATGTATATATACATATATATGTATACATGTATATATATATGCATATATATTGTATATTTTTATATATATATATATATATGTAATGTTTTAAAATATTCAACCACTCTGATGAGTCGTAGACGACAAAACCCGTGTCAGTGGATAATTATATTAACAAAAAAACAATATATATTCCGCTCCCCATATGGTGATACCAAATTGGTTAAAGAGAAAACTATTCCCAACTCGCATTTAGGTACAAATGCGATTTCGTAAATAATTGAATTCATTAAAAACGTATTGCAGTAATTCGGGATATATCCAAACAGTCGTGCGAGATAGACGAACGGATTAAGAGTTTAGGCTCATTACCGATTTCGAATCTCGCTAGATTCAGCTACTCTGATTAGTCGTAGACGACGAAACACGCATCAGTGGATAATTATATGTTAAAAAACAATATTTATGCCGCCAAATTGGTCAAAGGGAAAATTATTCCCAACTCGCATTTAGGTAAAAATGTCGTAAATAATTGAATTTATTGAAAACGTATCGGAAAAACAGAAACAAATAACACCTATACACACACACACATACATATATATATGTATGTGTGTGTGTGTGTGTGTGTGTGTAAGGAAAAGAATTAGATGATCAAGATATACCAGAAGATTAAAGAGTTTTTCTTTGTTCACTTACATAAGATCAAACATATTCGATGCACCTTTGTTTCATGTCCGTTAATTGTCTGCAGTTCCTTTTATCTTGACCCCTTCGTCCGGTTTTTTATTTTCATGAATTCTTATCTATGGCTATTTGATACACAAGAAAACATTTTATACCTCACTCTCAGCTACAACTAATATCAGAACCGCCACCTGCCCAGCGCGGACACCAACTTAAGAATCCAGAAAGCTTCCGTACTCTGAGAACAAATCCGCCCGCAGTTGTCAGATCTATAGAATTTGTGCCGACCGTTGAAAGGACAGTTTGATTTGGACTCTGAGTGTCAACATATCTTAGAAAGCCATGTTTTCAAACGTGGCCAAATTCTTGGCCTTGCCACTAAGCATATTCGTTCATGATCTCATCTCGTATCCTCTTCACAGTTTGCTTATTCATGCATTCAAAAGAAAAGAACGACATATGCATTTCCAGCGAATGCACAAGTAGATCCAGAAGTTCGGAAAAGTTTTATATAATTTGCATTTATCTACTTGCGTGCGTCAAAGATAGGCTTTTATATTTTGATAATTATCTGCTGTTGTGGAACTTGGTAACTTTTAGAAATTTTCAGTCTGACATAAAAATATATGGAAACTAGTTCTGCTCAGCGTCCAGTTAATGCTCTATATAAGACATATTACTACTTTGATGTAGGGGCTACTAGCAGGGACATAATCTACAGCTGCACTATGTAGGGAGTTGGGCAGCAAGATTTACATCACACTTGAACTTCTGCATGTCAGTGCAGTTGGGGAAGCAGGGACCCGGAAGGGTCTTCCAAAGTCTAGCAGTTTTGGGGGGAAATACTGCAGTAGAAAGCTCTCTTACATCTAGGGATCTCTACTGTGTAGGTGTGGGATTTAGCTGCTAATCGGGTTTGTCGGAGGTGTTTACGTCGAGGGGATACAAGTGCTTGCAGCTCGTCGAAGTATTCACCCTTAAAATACTTGTAGAACAGGCAGTGGGATGCAACATTTCGTCGATGGGACAGAAGCTGAAGCTTAGATGACAGTTCAGGACCTATCAGGTTGGCGACTCTCTTTTGAACCTTGTCTGGAACGAGACTAGTAGCAGATGCATCAATCCAAATATGACAACAATACTCCATACATGGGCGAATGATGGCCTTACAGAGGTACATGATACTTTCAGGCGTTAGTAGTTTAGACATTATGAACTGTTTATGAGGGTGGCAGAATTGTTACACTCGTTTTGTCAGCTCAATTAGGAGTGTTGGTTTATTGTCGATCTGCTGGGGTATATAGATAAGTCAGTCTCAATTTCAACCAGTACAAGTGCCGCGTCTTGGCTTATTGTTGCATACTCTACATTAAGTCTGACATTGTGTTACATCCAACTATGACTAAGAGCTTAGAAATTCATAATGGATTTTAAAATGTCTATCTCAGTTTATAACTTGTAAATTCAATGACAAGATTACCTACTTATAAAACGACCTTGAATTTACGATGTTAGAACAATTTCAATTAGGTGTCTATTTTTTTTTACATGGTGGTCACTACTTATTAAGGCCCGGAAGCCATTCAGGGATAAGGGTTATTGCAAGTACAGTACGTTAGTGTGGAGATTTGATGAAGTGTTTACTTAAGGGGGCGGTTCATTAGGAATTTGTTAACGTTGGACTTGAAGACATCCAAGTTGTAGTCTAGAACATGCATCTCTCTCTCTCTTTCTCTCTCTCTCTCTCTCTCTCTCTCTCTTCGCTCATTTTCCCTTCACATTCCAATATCGATGTTTTTAAGAGAGGGGAGATTTGCTGTTTTTGACCTTAAAGTATAATATTTAGCTTCTTATATCAAGTGGCTTTATGTCTTTGCTGGAGCGATTTTCATGCAAAAGAATTCTTATTTTAATAGAAAATCGAGATATTTGAAATCTAATATGCATTTTCCTTCTGCTTAATGGAATGCCATAAACAGTTTACAAACATAAACAGTTAACAAACATAAACATAAACAGTTGAAATAATAAATGACTCGAAGGCATGTATACGTTTCGCACATTCTTCCATTTGGTTTGCAAATAAGGCAAAGATTAAAGCAATGAACAAAGTTTCTAAGTCCAATTTATAAAACTCAATATGTATATATGTCTGTCTCCATATTTTCAAACTGTATCTCCCCCGAAACTAAATATCGCTGCGTAGCGCTAGGGACCTCCAATAATTGGATTTTTTAATGGCCGTTTTTTTTAATAGGTTTTTAGCCGATAAAAATAGTTTTTTTACGGGGGTCAAAAAGGGGTCAAAATTGAAAAAATACGTTATCCATTTTGTCCATGCATCTTAGTTTATTTTTAATCAGTTCATATGTGTGTCATGTTGGCACAGTGGTAACGTCACCAGCTTTGAATGCTGCAGTTTTACGAGTCTAGCTGACGGGGCCCAAATACTTGTTTACTTTTGAAATTACGACTTTATAGTAATACCAGCATGGGTGCCCGGCGTTGCCCGGGTATTTGGAGGTGTATGTTGAGCAAAAAAAAAAAAAAAAGAAAAAAAAAGCGGTCAATTTTTTTAACATTGGCTTCTATTATGACCGCCTTAAAATTCATTGCTTTGGGCTCAAATCAAGTTATCAAGTTAGATCCATGTCCAAGGAACCTATATATAAGATTTTAAGTGTTTGGATCCAAAATTATCGGAGGAGTTAGGTAGAGTTCTCAAATGTCAAATCGTTGAACTTTGACCCCTTAATCGCCAAATTTCTGGGCGGAAACCGATCACATCGATTTTGCCAACGCTCAATACCCTTTATATCAGATTTCGAGTCTGTAGACTAAAAATTGACAGATTTATTGCGTAGGGAAATGTACACACACAGACACACAAGCAGACAGATACACAGACAGACAGATACACCGACACGTTCACTTTTATAGATATATGAAATCCGGGCAACGATTTTTGCGACCGGGCAAAGCTGTGCCCCGGTCCGTTAGTATATTGTATAAAGTAAAGTTTTTTTCTTGCTCAGGTATTAATAATTTTGGAATAGTAAAAGTAGTTTTTTTTTCTAACAAAACACACTTCTTCATATACTCAGTCATGGATATGCAAGCAAATCTATCAAGGCTAACTGCACCTGGCAGTACAACTGCGAAAATCGTCAAGTCAACCGAACAATAAACATAACCCGAACGCTGCCATCTACACGACTTAACACGAATAATGCCGTCGATATGATCCGACACGGCCCCGAACAATTCCACCACATGACCCGACACGATGTGAATAATTCCGTTTATATGACCCGACACACTAACAGAGCTTCTTCGGCAGTTCCTCTATGAACAAATATGGCGTCGTCTTTTTTCTAGCCCTTGGATGATCTAATTTTCGCCGTAGTTTGGCCCGACTAAGATACTGACAGACTATTCTTGAGCGCTTCTGCGCATGCCCGTCACAATTTTCTGTTACGAGTTTATCTACTGGGTAAACGATTCTTTCTTAGGCGATGGCGGAAACGCTAGAGGTAGACCTTCAGTTTGTAGTTGAATAGAGCTATACACGGATGATAACATTCAATGCTGCTCAGACTAAGCTATCTCCTTTTATAATTACAAGAAACCTTTTCGCCCACTGATAGCCATGGTTAATAATTCATCACCAGAAAGTACTTCGTTCAAACTCTTCGATTTAATGTTCACAGGGAACATTAAAAGCATTGCATAGGTTGCTGCAAAAATGTGGGTTCTCTCTACCGTACTAGAAAGTTACTTAGGTCTGAGAGTATCCTGTACCTCTACAAGGCCACCATCTGCCTATGTATGGAGTACTGTTGTCAAGTTTGGGTTGAACCATCTGCTACTAGTCTATCAACCTTGGACAGGGCTGAAAAGAGATTCGCTAACCTAATAGGTCCCGCTCTATCAGCTAAGCTGCAACCTCTATCCTATCGGCGAAATATTGCCTACCTCTGCCTGTTCTACAAATATTTTAATAGAAGGTGCTCCGACGAACTTAAAGCTTTTGTACCCCTTTAAAGATGATACCCACGAAAGACCCAAGCAGCAAAATCCCACGTCTACACAGTAGAGATCCCCAGATGCTAGAAAGCCTTATACTCTAATAGTTTCTTTCCTAGGACTGCTAGACTTTGGAATTCTCTTCTGGGATATTGCTTCGGTAAATGTACCGAAATGAAAAGGTTCGAGCGTAATGTAAACAGGCATCTTGCTGCTCAACTCCCTACATAGTAATCTTGCAATGTATGTTCTCGGATAGTAGCCCTCTATATCAAAATGGCACTGTGCTTTGTTTGTTGTGAAAATGCATAAAACATTAATAAAAAAAAATGAACAAGGAAAACATAGATTGAACAGGCGTATTTTGTTGTCGTTACATTCTGATTCATTGCGTTTTTATTTTCCCATTTCTAAGCACCTTGTCACACCGGATATTGTTGGATACTGTTTACTGTCGCGCGTATATAACATCATACATCTAGATATTCCCGAGGCTTACCATATAGATAGAAGATGAAGTGCTTAACCATAGTGAAGGTAATATATTTCAAAGAAGGACACTTTATGGTTAAACTAACTCGGATAAAAAGGGTTTATTTCAAGATAAAGTGATGTTGTCGCAAACAATCAAAGATCTGCTTTATGTAATAAAGCTTAAAGAATGCTTCAATTTAGCACGCATTCTCATCTAATCAGAGATAAGAAAATATAAACACACACAAACATATATATATATATAAGCACACCCACATACACACACACACACACACACACACATATATATACATATATATTGTGAGCCAAAAGTAGGTGGACAGTAAAAAATATTTATTGATTCTTTAGAATTTCGAGATACTTATCTCCTGTTATTCTTACATTAAAAAAGAACGGTCGTCCTACTTTTGGCTTACCACCTTCAACATGGTATATATATATATATATATATATATATATATATATATATATATATATATATATATATATAGTATTCTTTTCGATAATAGTGAAGAAAAGCTTAACGTTTTAAAAATGTGGTGGCATGTAACAGAGCGCAGACGCGCGTATGGCAGCAGCAGTAATTGTATGCAAATGGCCGAGCCGTGAGAGAAGTGACGTCACAGCAAGGTAATAGGATATAAAAAGATGATAGAAACCAGAGATAAATGTGTTACACACGTGGGTTGAGAGCGACAAAAAAAGATGTGCCTCAAATATGATCGAACAAAGAGTACAACGTGTTCGGCATGATAGAATCTTGTTAAATGAATTAAAGTACGAGACGTCTTTTGAGCAAGAGATAATGCGCTATAATAGAAAGTGCCTTTTTTATTTTTACATAGGCGTCACCACTTATCAAGGCCGATAGGCCACTCAAGGATAAGGATTAAAGAGTGTAGAGTAGTCAAAAGGACAATATAGTAATCAATAGTAATGGAAGTTCGGTAAATTTGTTAACTTTAGTGGAACGGCTTATCAAAAACTTGTTCACGTTGGACTTGAAGACAACCATATTATAGACAGCTGGAAAACAGGAAAACGGAAGACAATTCCACAGCCGTGCAGTTCTAAGAAAGAAGCTTTGATCATGGAATCTATGTTTAGGTTTAGGCACAGATAAAGAGTGGGGAAAATTATTGATAATGTTTTCAGCTAGTCTAGTGTTTCTTGTGAGAGTTTGGCGAGGGGGACCATAGATTAGAGCTCAGTCGAACATTTTCCATGAAAATAACTTAAAGCAGAGACAAACTCGCAACATCTCTTCTGTGAGAAAGAGGTTGCAGCGAAGAGAAAAGGACATCTTCCACCAGACCACGAAGTCTATTTTGAACCCTATCAAGGCAGGACAAGTCTTTTCTAGCAGCTCCTGCCCATATTTGGCAACAGTATTCCATCCTTGGACGTATCTGGCTCTTATATAGATAGAGAATTGCATCAGCAGTGAGATATCTACCGGATCGATAGAAGGATCCTTCCATTTTTCCAGCGGCCTTGGCAACAGATTTGATGTACGTATTCCATTTAAGATCAGGAGTAAAGGTCAAGCCCAGAAGCCTGTCAAAACTTGAGGCCTCCCCAAGATGAGAGCCATTCATTTTAATTGATGCCAGATGGGGATCAGAATGTTGATGATGTAAAGATAGAAGCTTGGTTTTAGATGCATTAAAAGTAACCAGTCACTCCTTTCCCCATTGTACAACGTGATCAAGATCAGAGGAGAGAGAATCGGGGAGAACTTGGTCGTTTACTGTCTTAGATGTGCTACCATACATGGTAGTGTCGTCAGCAAAAATGTCTACGAATGATGTAAGAATGTGATTTGGAAGATCATTAATGTAGATCAGGAAAAGACTTGGGCCTAGGATGGACCCTTGAGGGACTCCAGCATTTATACTGTGAGCTTCTGATTTTTGCCCATCAACTACTACTCTTATGAACCTATCAGAGAGAAATGATTTAATAATTGAGAAGACATTTACAGCTATACCATAGCTGGATATCTTGTGAAGTAAACCTTTATGCCATACCCTATCAAAGGCCTTTGATATGTCAAGAGCAATTGCCCTAGAAAGGTTGCCTCTGTCGAGAGATTCGCTAATCCTATGAGATATAACTGTAAGCACATCCGCTGTAGATCTAGCAGAACGGAAACCATATTGTGTGTCACTAAGAAGGTTAATAAATATCTGTTGTTTCACTATAAAAAAGAGTGAGTCGAATTCTTTTTGAGTCTTTGTTTCCTTGCGGCTGTTAAACGCGTGTAAAGTTACAGTTAGACAACACAAAATATCATTGTTGTCTATCGAGCTTATGTGATTAGACGTTGATATCTACGTGTTCGTGCATGGAAAGACAACCTGTAGCAACAGCATCCATACGCCCTAAAAATCAACCTCTTTTTAATAGTGTTTAAAACTATAATAACGTTATAATGTCGGAGATTTGCTCTCAGAAATTGCTGGTCTTTTAAGGGCTCTTCAAAGAATAAATGTCTGGCACGAAACGGTTTTAATGCGACGATTCAGATAGCAGAAATCTGGTTAAAATCCAGGGCTCGGCACCAACTTGTGTTGTTCTCTTGTCTTTTCTGTCTTTGCATGTATCAAGTGTAGAATAGAATGGAATAAAAGTCACAACGTTTTTTCTACGCCATTTTCTATTCTCTGCCAAACATTTCGCATAACTATGATGTTCTAAGTGTCGGAAGTCGAACACTGCAGTATTGCAGGTTAATGAATAGCAGTGAATAGGATGGAAGACTTCACACAGACCAGACAATTCTGGGACACGATTTCCCTGAGTTTCATGAAGAATATCGACTCCCTTAACAACAGCAATAACACGTAGTCCAACTGTTACAGCAATAATTAATAAAAACGTTTTTTTCTCATCAAACAAATAGATTTCTAAGATGTTAACGTAGTTGCCTTGAAACAGTGTTTATTTTGTATATAAAATAATTAATTAGGTATGAAACTAATTTTCAACATCCATATTTTTTACATAGTCATAACCACTTATCAAGGCACAGAGACCACTCAAGGATAAAGGTTAAGAGCGTACAGTAGTCAATTGGACAATATAGTAATTGTTAGTAATGGAAATTCGGTAAATTTGTTTACTTAAGTGGAACGGCTCATCAAGAACTTGTTTACGTTGGACTTGAAGACAACCATATTGTAGTCAGCTATAAAGCAGGAAAACGGAAGAGAATTCCACAGGGTGCAGTTCTAAGAAAGAAGCTTTTTCCATGATATCTACGTTTAGGTTTAGGCAAAGATAAAGAGTAGGGGGAATCCATATCAATAAATACAAGCAAAAGCTAGTAAACATAAATTCATTCACCGAAAGTTTTACTCTATATCGAAGAGGAAGCATCAGAGTTCAAATTGCATATGGCAGTATTTATTTTATACTCCATAAAACTGACGAACTTTGATTTTGAAGTTGCAGAAAACCAAAACCAAAAACAAAATAAAAATATAATGGAGGAAGCGATTTTTGATATATATGAAAAAAAAAAACAGGTTTCATTAATGATTAAAATATAGGAAAAATCATCGTACAAATATACATCACATCTTGTAAATGTTTTTGTTCAATTATTATTAAAGTGAAATATAACAGTAAAAATCTTAACTTTGGCTTTAAATATTATAAAAAAGACATAGATATGGACATACAGAAAATATCCCGCATTTAAGCAGAAACACATAAAACAATAAACTTTCGGTTTGATATGGAGGATGTTACTTGACAAAATTTCTTTTATTAGTAATTTTAAATATCGTAATTTGTTGCCCGAAAAAAAATAACTTTAAAATTATTTTTCATTAAATTCCTCTTCATTCTAGGAAACACCAATTTTTAATTCCTAAAACTAAACATTCTTTTTTGACGTTTACTAATTCCTTAAATTAACTTTATCGGAAAATTATTTTCAATCGAAAACTTTCGTACGGACTAATGAACTAAAAGTCACGTTTTTATTTAATATTAATGGATTGTAAAACACGCCGCGCACAAAGGAATTTAATTAACTCTGAATTCTTTTCAGGGACCAGGTTTCTCTATAATTACTGAAATGATGAATACACAAACATTTCAATACTTAATCGCTAAAAGAGAATTATATTCCGATTAATTTTAATAAAAAAAATATAATAATTTTCATTGTTTTTATTGTCTCCTGTTCATAAATTTATAATAATAATAGTTTACACAAGAAAAAAGAAATAAAAAATTATAAAAATAAAATATATGAAGTTGTTTTAAAATGAACAGATTAAATGTTACCCTATTGAAGATATGCATATTATCAAATGTGAATGTAAATGTAAATTATAATGTAATTAAATAAATTTAATCTCAAAGTCATAAATTTTAATGATTAAGAATTAGAATGAATCTTTTAAATTTACAGAATTTCAACTGCATGTATAGGTAGTATCTCTAGAAGCAAATCATTTTAAGAAGCAATGTCGTAAGAAAAAATGTAACAACGCCAATAGGTTGTGAACTGATGAAAACAGTTTATCGCATCAAGTAGAAAAAAGTATATAACGTGAATTACGTTTCTCAATTTTGGAAATGATGATTGATCTTCTTTATTATAAATTTTCCTAATGTGTGTGTGTGTGACGCGGTTTATCTCAGCCTACAGGCAATTCACCCAGGCAAGTAAGGTACCGAAATAAAGCTTATGGCCCAGCGGATGTTTTAGTGGTATTTATATTTATGTTTGGTGCATGGAAATGCAAAAAAAAATAAAAATAAATAAATAAATAGATAAAAAATAAATAAAAATAACAAACAAAAAATGCAAAAGAATAACGATTTACTAAACAACGTTTTATTTACTGAATATTTTTCCGGGATTCACCGGAAGTAATTATATCCCTTAGTCAGTTCGATTGTGTGTGTGTGTGTATGTGTGTGTGTGCATGTGTGTGTGTGAGGCGGTTTATCTCAGCCTACCGGGAACCCACCCAGGCAAGTAAGATACCTAAATGAAGCTTATGACCCAGCGGATGATTTAGTGATTATTTATATCCATATTTGGTGTATGGAAATGCAAAAAAAAAATAAAAATAAAAAAAATAACGATTTACTAAACAACGTTTTATTTACTGGATATTTTTCCGGTACAAGGACTCAAGTTTGCCCAGCTGAGCAAACTTGGGTTCTTGTTATTTAAATTCTTCGGACTAGTGTTTCTATCTTCAGCTTCATTTTACAAAACGTTTCCAAATTCCTGAGTTCAACAGAAACATTCGCGAGTTCGAATAAAGTAAAAGGTTACATCGACCGCAACGTTGCGAAAATGACACTCAAGATCAGAACAGTACTTCAAATAATACGGATGACATGAATTGTTTTCGAAATATGCTCACATTTTATTTTAGCTTTTAAAGAACTGCGGTGTTTGTATTACTGTACACATAGATTCGAAAAAGTTGTCAAAAAACAAATTTATAACAAATAAATGTTATCACAGGCAAGATAAGTTAATTTTCTACCAAACTGAATATAATTTTGGTGTTTTTATTCAATTTAACATGTTTATTCAGCTCGAAAAGCGTAAGTGTTTACCGATGTATTGGGAAATTCAAAATGGCGCCCGACACGGTAAGTTCGGGAAAAGGTGTTATAAATAATAAACTAGAAAAAATACTGTTAGAAATTCGCTCAATATATGTTACCGTGACATAACTTGACATATATTCGGTGGTTTTTTAAATAGTATTTTGTCTAGTTTAATATTAATAATACCTTTTCTCAAACTTACCGCGTTAAAGAGAGAGTCGGGCGCCATTTTGAATTTTCCAATACATCGGTAAACACTGCATGTTTTTCGAGCTGAATAAACATGTTACATTGAATATAAACACACAAATATATCCAGTGTTGTAGAAAAGTAACTTATCTTGCCTTTGATAACATTTATTTGTTATATATTTGTTTTTTGACAACTTTTTTGAATCTATGTCTACAGTAATACAAACCCGAAATGCGTTATTACGTGATCAATTACACGGTACACCAGCAGCCGAAAGCTGATAGTGACTAAGTGGTTAAAGACACGGACTAACAACCTAAGTGTGCAACGTTCGAATACCGTATGTTCTCTAGAAATCATTTAATTGAGGGATGTTGGCAGCCTATACCTGGTCTATTCTGTAATACTCGATGTCCTACTAAAAGAAATTTTAGCTAGAAAGATATCAAGAAAGCGATTGCCAATTTTAATCATTTGATTTATATACAATTTATGTAGGTAACAACGCCAAATAAAAAAATTGGCAATCCAAACAAAAATCTGATTCTTCAGATTAAATTTGGGTTTAAATTTGAATATCCTACTGATATAATTTTATAGTATAAATATATTGTTTGTGAATAAACCATGTTCATCTCTCAAATAAGTTTTAAATTAGATATTTGACAATGTACTTTGTATGGAAATATATTATTAGGTTGGTGCAAAATCAATATCGTTTTCTTACATATGTTGACTTTATACACCATTTCTGAATTAATTCATTGATATATATATATATATATATATATATATATATATATATATATATATATATAGCCATGTTATATATAATTTTGAAGCGCGTTTTTCGCCTTTATCAAATCGTGTTATTCGTTACCGTTTTCACTCTCGTCATTTATTTTTACAGGCTTTTCGACAGCATGGACAAATTCCAATCCGCATGATTTTCTTGTTCCAGTTCAAATAAGGCCGAAAATCTGCCGAGACAGCTCGGGATATCAATGATGCGTTTGGCATAGGAACCACTGTGTGGCACAACGGTGGTTCAAGAAATTTCGCAATGGTGACGAAAACCCCGAAGATGGGGACGGTCGGAGCTGGCCGACTGCGATTGATAACGAACATTTGAAAGCCTTAATTAAAAGCAATTCTCGCAAAACTACACGAGAAGTTGCTGTCGAACTCGAGGTCGACCACTCAACAGTTGTTCCCCATATAAAGCAAATAGGGAAGTCAAAAAAGTTGGATAAATGGATGCCGCATGAATTGTACAATAATCAAGCAAATCGTCGTTTTGAGGTGTCTTCTATGCTTCTTCTGCGCAAGAAAAAAAACGACCTATTTCACGAGCGGATTGTGGCATATGATGAGAAGTGGATATTCTACAACCGGCGACGCTCGGCACCGTAGTTGGATGCCAGAGAAGCTCCGCAACACTTCGCGAAGTCGAAATTGCACCAAAAAAAGGTTATGGTGACTGTTTGGTGGTCTGTGGCCGGTCTTATCGATCACAGCTTCTTGAATTCGGGCGAAACGATTACGGTGGAGAAGTACTGCCGACAAATTGACGAAATGCACCGGAAATTCAAACGTTTGTGACCGAGATTGGTCAATATGAAAGGACCAATTCTCTTCCACGACAACGCTCGCCCGCATGTTGCTCAACTGACCCCGCAGAAGCTGAACGAATTGAACTACGAGACTCTGCTTAATTCGCCATATACGCCGGACCTCTCGCCCACCAATTATCACTTCTTCAAGCATCTCGATAACTTTCTGAACGAAAAATGCTTCAAAGCCGAGTTGATGTCGATTCGACCTTCAATGACTTCATCGCTTCCAGGACTTCGGATTTCTATGCTAATTGGATAAATAAAATTGGTTTTCGTTAGCAAAATTTGTCGATTCTAATGGTTTTTATTTCGATTAATAAAGTCTATTATGAAAGGGATTATGATCGTTTGAAGTTGAACGCCAAAAACATTATTTCTGCACCAACCTAATATTTTAAATGTTATTTATCAATAAACACATTATCGTAAAACTTTATTAATGAACAATCCTCATTACTGTTTTTCTCTAAATTAAAAAAAAAAACACACGCACACACAAAAATTTTAAAGTTAGGCTTGTTTAATCTACGCGTTTTACAAGGGACATTCTATTTCAAAATAAAGGCAAATGGACTGAAAGCTGGAACAATTGACTGGCAAGGTTTGTTTAAATTTAAGTGTCATTTCCAGCTTAAGTGTTACAGACAAACGATAAAAATATATAAAATGAATGTGATTTACCTCTAAGATACTGCTATCCACTTTTCGGTCCTTGCGTCACATCGTCCTGCTATATGTGGATGAAAAGACAAATCATCCTTCCTGCTCGTCTGGTTTCTGTACCAACATGCAGAAATTTGAATGTAATGTGAACAAACATCTTGATACACAACTTCCCAATTATTATGCCATCTTTAAAACTGACCTTCAATCAGAGTAGCCTTTTCATCTCAGCGGCAAATTTGTCTTGTAAAGAATTCACTGATACGTATACAAATGACGTCACAAGAGCATCGGAACAAAGTAGAAATAGGAAAGAACCGAAAATCACGAGGACGGGGGAGAGAGAGACTTTTTAGCACGTGTCGATACGGCAGAGTTTTTAAATCACGCATCGACACAACAAGGACTTTAAAACAACATGCAAGACTCATTTATCTTCCGATTTTTAAATAAGATTTTTGGACGACCGTATACAGCAAAAGTAATTTCTAATATAAAAGCTGGCTAAGCTGCAAACGGAGAAACAGTTAATTGACTATGAAGGAAAAAACAGGAATGCAACCATATTTTCGCTGGCTTGAAAAATGTTTGTCAGGCAGCTGTGTGTAGAAACGGTCGGTAATAAATCCCTTTTTATTTAACAGAAAAAAGTAAACGTGTGTTGAATTTCTTTTCTTTGTCTCTTTGCTAGACTTTGGTACACAACGTCGGTCTTTGTTAGAATGGGACTACTACGTTACATTTTTGGTGTGAAATAAAGTGATGAAAACTAAACAAAAACCCAACACACAATAAAATAATTCAAATTATATGTTTATTTCAATAAGAAAGTTATTTTGAAGATCTTAAGAATAAAAAAAAACGATCGTTTTAAAGAAAAGAAACCACAACTTAAGAACTTACAGGCACACTTGACGGTTCAAGAATTTCTGTTGGAGTAAATGTTAATGTATTTGTCATGTATTATTCAGAAACGCTTTCAAATTTCTGGACGAAACAAATAATTCTTATATTATGATGGACTATCAGAAAATTCCACATTAGGATTAGTGTTAAGGTTAATTTTTAACTTGAGTTTTAGTCGTTGAATTTTATGACTGGGTGGAGCAGTTTTATTTTAAATGTGTTGGTTGGTCTGTCAAAGATGCGAAAGCACCAGGATTGATGTAACAAGACAGCTAGACAGACAAACAAACGTTCATATACACTTACATATACTCATCTAAAATGGAATGCTTCTATTCAATAATAACACTGGTTTAATTATCTTTGTCACCTCTCTCTCTCTCTGACAAAGACGTGCTGTTGCTAGTCTCAGTCTTTTCGATAAGTACTATAATAATATATGTTATTCAGAATTATCTTATCTATTCCCTGCTTCCCTTGTTCCTGCTTGAATGATACGTAGATCTAGTTCTCTTCATCAGTTCACTGTTTTAATACTTCGTATTCCAGTACTTTCATTTCTTTAAAACGGCAGCTTTGCGGAACTCTTATACTGCTGATTGTTTTCCTCCTACTTATAACGTTGGCATTTCTTGCAAAGACTAATCTCAATAAGTATCATCTGTTTTTTCGATAATCATATTTTGTTCTTATTAGCTTCATGTCTTGTCTTGATTTCCATAAATAAATTGCCGCGTGGCAAACGGGTCAACAGACCAAGCCTCTCGGAGTTGTGCAATGACTTATCTAAAACACATTCAGCAAAACGAAAAAAAATCGGTTACCGTTTTTTGCCCAACGATGTGTGAATAAATCGATGCGTGACTGCAACATCCCCTCCCCCCTCAGGAAATGTCATCGTTTTTGCAAATGTTTATTTTCGGACCATTTCCTCGTTTCAGCGAGGTTAATGCATTTGCCGGGTACGAACGGAGTGGGAAGCCGGAGGTGTAGCGTGCAGTCGAACATAGAAAAGTTTGGAAAAGAAACATGTATTAGAATAGAAGAACACACATTTAACGATGGGGGTAAGGGGAACAGCTGGTCGGACATAAAGGTTTAACCGACCAACTAACCAACAGTTATCAACGGTTGACCGGAAGTTAGTGTTCCATTTTTGTGCAGGTTTAGTCAATGAAAACACTACCACTGATACTAATACTGGATAGTATCTATCTCTATCTTTACTGTAATATGTTACGTTGTGTGTGTGTGTGAGTAAGTTCCTCATAGGTTCAGAAACGGTTTAGCATAACTTTTGCAAATTTAACACAAAACTAATTTATATGTAAACAGTGTATTGCAAGGATTTCACTCCCCTGGTATCTATGTTTTCCTGGAGTGGTTTCTTCCTGGTACAATCAATAAATAACTTACAATAAGAAAGTTGTTGTCGGTTATATGTTTCCAATTGGGTACCTTTTTCGTGCAGGAAAGACAAAATGTAGACGTTTGCTGAGTTTTTTAAAGGTTTTAGTTGGAGTAATTTACCCATAAAAATGAAAATTGTTGGACTTTACAAATTATTTACTTTTAACTGGTTCACTTAACTATATATATATATATATATATATATATATATATATATATATATATATATATAAAATAGAATGAAGGTGAAAGGACCTAAATACTCAACGTTTCGCCCGATTTATGTGGGCTTTTTCAAGAGGGATAGTAATTGACCTTGAAAAAGCCCGCATTAATAGGGCGAAACATTGAGTATTCAGGTCCTTTCACCTCCATTCTATTTCTTTTTTTTACACGGTGGTCACCACTTATCAAGGCCCGGAAGCCACTCAGGGATAAGGGTTTATTGCAAATACATTGCGTTAGTGTGGAGATTTGATGAAGTGTTTACTTAAGGGGGCGGTTCATTAGGAATTTGTTAACGTTGGACTTAAAGACATCCAAGTTGTAGTCAGGTGGGAAGCAGGCAGACGGAACAGAGTTCCACAGGCGTGCAGTTCTAAGAAAGAAGCTTTGTTCATGGAATCCACGTTTTGATTTAGGCACAGATAAAGAGTGGGGGAAATTTTTCACATTAGATTCAGCTAGACGGGTGTTTTTCGTGAAAGATTGGCGAGAGAGGACCAGAGATTGGAGTTCAGACGAGCACCTGCCATGGAAATAACGATAAAACAAGGATAGGCTCGCAACGTCTCTTCTATGGGAGAGAGGTTGCAGGGTAGAGAAAAGGGCATCCCCCACTAAGCCTCAAAGTCTGTCAAGGCAGGATAGGCTGTTTTTAGCAGCTCCTGCCCAGATATGGCAGCAGTATTCCATCCTTGGACGTACTTGGCTTTTATAGAGATAGAGAATTGCATCAGTAGTGAGATATCTTCTGGAGCGGTAGAAGGATCCCACCATCTTTCCAGCGACCTTGGCAACAGACTTGATGTACGTGTTCCATTTCAGATTAGCAGTAAAGGTCCAACGCAGAAGCTTGTCAAAGCACGGGGCTTCTTCTAGACGAGAGCCATTCATTTCAATTGATGCCAGATGGGGATCAGAGCGTTGATGATGTAAGGATAGGAGTTTGGTTTTGGATGCATTAAAGGTAACCAGCCACGTCTTCCCCTACTGAACCACGCGCTCGAGATCAGAGGAGAGAGAATCAGAGAGAACTTTGTCATTTACAACCTTTGAGGTGTTGCTGTAGATGGTCGTGTCATCAGCATAGATATCCACGAATGATTTAAGTGTGTTTAGGGAGGTCATTGATGTAGATCAGGAAGAAAGTTGGGCCCAGGATTGACCCTTGAAGGACTCCAGCATTAATACTACAGGCCTCTGATTTTTGTCCATCGACCACTACTCTTATGAGCCGATCGGAGAGAAATGATTTAATGATTGAGAAAACATTTCCAGTTATACTGTGGCTGAAAATCTTGTGAAGTAGGCCCTTATGCCATACCTTGTCGAAGGCCTTTGATATGTCAAGGGCAATTGCCCTAGAAAGGAAGCCTTTGTCAAGAGATTCACTAATCCTGTGAGATATAACCGTTAGCACATCTGCGGTAGATCTTGCAGAACGGAAACCATATTGTGTGCCACTAAGAAGGTTGTTCCTGCTGAGGTGGTTGACTATTTCTCTATTTAATATCGATTCCAGCAACTTACTCATAACACACGGGAGACTAATTGGTCTGTACTGAGAGGGAGATGACTTATCACCTGAATTCTTAAATACAGGGCAAACTGATGAGGTTTTCCAGGGAGTCGGAAAGCACTTTTCCTTAAGGCAGCGCTCAAACAGTTTCGTAAGTATGGAAGCAAGTTCTGGTTGAAGCTTTTTTAACACTATAATTGGGATGCCGTTAGGGCCAGTTGCTTTACTGGAATCTAGGTTTTTTATTAGCTTGGTGGATTCATGCACGGATATTTGTATGCTACCTAGCGTGTTCTGTGTTATAGGAGGAAATATGGGGAGTTGATGGCCTTCGTCGCATAGGGTAGAATTAGCTGCAAAGTTCTTTGCAAATAGTTTGGCCTTGTCTCATGCTGACGGGATGACCTCTGGTCCATTGATAATGGTTGGGATAGAACGCATACTTCTGTTCAGGATCCTATTTGTTATTTACCAAAACTGGTGGGAACCAAGCCGCTGATGAGCTACCTTGGATTCAACAGACTGGGCATATAGCTCTCTTGCATTTTTATTACTCTTTTACAGTGGTTGCTGGCGTTCCTGAAAGCAGCTTTAGTCTCAGTGCATCTATTACGTTGGTAGCTATGGAAAAAGTGATTTCTGTGCGCGATAGCAGCAGCAGATTCTGGGGAGAACCCTGGCTGGCCGTTAGGTTTTTGTTGGAGTTTTTAGATAGTATGACTTGGTCTATGCCTACAATTAATCATTCGGTCAGATCTGATACTATAGAGGACACTTCCTTTTTAAACATGGAGTGCAGAGGTAAATCAGATATGAATGTACGGAAGCTATCCCAGTCAGCCATAGAGTATCGGTATACAGTACGGGTTCATATCGTCGGATTTAATACAGCTCAACAATCATATATATATAGAGATTTTGTTGTCGATTTTTAAAATAATATTAAGGTTAGCGTCTCCACCTTGTGTTACATGATGAAGGGGATCTCCGCTTTTCATGTAAGTAAAAAAGATAGGGAATTAGTTAAATTTAAATATGAAATAGGATAGTCAAGGGTTCGAACTTGCGAAGCTAGATTTGGAATTGAGAATTCCAATTATAAGTTAAAATAAATACAGAATGTCATTGAAATAAGGAATGTGGAATTGCAATTGTTTAGCTTACATATCTGTTTATTGGAAACGGAATGTAATGATGAAATTTATTCTGTTATAAAAATGAAAATTAAAATAAGGAATTTAATCGTCAATTGAAATTGTAAACATATTACTCGAAAAAATAGGTTACTGAACTTGTTGGGTCATGACAGTGTGATGCACGTAAACCAACGTGCTTTATGAGCACATGTTTAATCATGCGATGACGTGATCAGTTCTCAATATAGGTAGAGTTTTAGATGCAGTCTGGAAGAAAGAAGGGAGAGAGAGAGTCCAGAGAGAGAGAGAGAGAGAGAGAGAGAGGTCGAGGTCAGAGACAGCCGCTGACACAAAACCTTTGAAGCGAAGGTTAAAGAAAAGTCATGTAAAAAAACTTTGAATTCCTCGAGCGAAATCATGGGCCGGTCATGAAATAAAGGACGTCATTATCTTTGTGTATCTGCGTCTTTGTGTTGTGATTCAACAGAAAAGGTATTGTCCATTTATATTATAATAACTTTGTGAAAATCATCATCTCAAAAATAGGTAAGAAATATATGTATCAATATGTATAGAAACACCCCTGTTCATACAGAACTGTCAAACGTATAAATGCCAAACGCACAAACTCTCGGTCTATCTATCTATATATCAAATCACCTCTCATTGTGTAGTAACATGTAAGAACTGTCTCTCTCTTTATATGTATCCTGTCTCATATATACAGAACTGTCTGTTATATATACCCGTCTATATCTCACCAATATATCCAACATGATATATCTCTTACAACATGGACATCTTAAGACATATGATCACTCAAAACATGGATACTCCTAAGACTGTCTCTAGATAAAACACGAAGAATTTCTGATACTAACGGACAACAATACAAATATATATGCCATCTTAATAATAACACCCGATATGTAACACTTGGAGATCGGGTATTCTTTTTTAGAAAGTCGCCCATTTTTTATTTGGACGTAAACAAATGATATTTTATTATTTATATATTCATTTATTTATTTATTATTTTTTAAAAACAGTAATCCTCTAAAAAAAGCCCAGCCGATCTCCAAGGTGGAGACGCTAACCTTAATATCGTTTAAAAAAATTATCATGCCAATAGTGTTGAACTCCATCTGGATCATCTAGATTAAACTTTTTCTCATCGGAGAAAATTACATTTCTCCACTTCTCTTCATCCCTAGTCTGGTATTTGGCGGCATATTTAAGTCGGTCAGTTTTGTGCTGTTCAAGAAGGCGTGGTTTCTGCAGTCGCTTTAAATGATTGAAACCCTTCATTTTCAGATGCCTTCAGATGGTTTTAGGACTACATTCTGCTGCTGTTTGGCTTTTCAATCGACTTGAGCTCACACTGGAGTTTTTTTTTTTAATTCTGATACGGCGATCTGGTGATGGGGGTCATTTTTTTTTGGTCGACCTCGACTCTTTTTGTGCCCATATTGATCTGGATTTCTTAAAAAAATTGTGATGACCATTTTGCTTCGATTCACTTCGTTTGCAATGATCTATGGGTGAAAATGTTTGTTTTTTGAAAAATAATTATTAGATCAGGGTTAAGGTTTCGAATGAAGCAAATTTCATTTTTTTTCTATCATATTTTCCCTTTTGGCAATGGTTTCAACCATTTGTTTATTAAAAATTCGATAATATGTGTAAACGTTTACTGTCTTAAGTGGTCTTATGATTTTGACCAGGACTGTATATATGTCAAGTAAAGAATATCAGAAACTAAAAACCGCTGAATCTCAACATATTGTTTATATCGCTCAACGAAATGTGCAGAGTATTATTTTATTTAATTTAAGTAAAATTACCATAAGTTGCTACAATAAATTTACTTTTTTAGTCTTTAAAGACGTAATCAGGTGATAATAAACCTTACTCGAGGCTAGTCATTTAATCAGAGATATATTGTCGCCTGACGATGTCTTTAAAGATTTAAATAGTAAATTTACTGTAGCAACTTATGGTAATTTTGTTTACTGACATAGAATAAATTAATATATATATATATATATAAATATAAGAGCAAATATTTAATAAAACATGTTAAAGACACTTTGAAAAAGAGTTAAAAACATTTAATTTGAAAATGAAACACTAAATAAGTGGATAGTCCTTACTTCGTGGATTTTCGAAGAAATACTTTCCTTCTCATCAGAGTGTAGGATTTAGCAAAATGCGGGATCGGATTTTACTCGCAAAAATATTTAATGAAACTACAAGTAAGTCATAGATCTTACTTTATAACAAAAAGTGAAGCAGAGGGAATAGGGCGAATAAAAAGTGATTTTACGTGAATAGATAGTCTGGAGAAGGGTAATATATCCAATGACGGTAAAATCTAAAAATGCAGAATCCAAGAAAGTTGGTGAAATTTCCATTCGTACAAGTAAAATCAAAGGGAATCGCGTAATTGGAAGATGGCCCCAAAAAATCCAAAAGGCAGAAATCCGTTGAATAATTCACAAATGAGGGCAAGGAAAGGGAATGAATTCCAATAATATTATTAAAAGAAAGATAAGAAATAATAAAGAAATATATGTAATAATATTAAAAATAATATATATATATATATATTTACATATATATATTTACATATATAATTATGAAAAATAATATTTGTAAATATAATATATGCATATGCATATACATACATATCTGAATATATGTGTGTGTATGCATGTATTTGTATATGTGTGCATGTATATATGTCTATAAGCGCATTTTCCAGATTTCATTTCCTGCGAGACTAACTAATTAGCATAATAAAAATAATTGTAAAACAAAAAATGATAAATAGGTAATATTGGCTATACAAAAAATAATAATAAAAATAAAATAGAGAAATTATAATATAAATAAATAACACCTAGTTATTCGCTTTCACCTTTGAATATATGAATAAATAATTTTTTTTCATTTCCTGCTGAGATATTTTCTGCGTCTTTAACCCACATCTAAAATGCCCTGTTGGGGTTTTCTATCGATCATGATCCGATCTATAATGTACGGTGTCGCGTTTCCATGGTAATTTATCTCTCCTCAATAAGGTCGGATGCACCACCCGGGAATAACTTGCTGAATGTGATCCAAAAACAAAAAACAAAAAAGAAAAAAAAATGCCCCCAAATATTCATCGATTACAAAAAAAACAAAACTGGATTGAATCGTATTTTTTGGATTCTTCGGGCTGCAGTTCGCATCCTAGTTTATATTCGCACAACGTTTATGTCGATGTAACGTCCGACATTCTTCTAATGTATCTTGTTGAACCCGGGAATCTTTCTGTAAAACTCATGATCATGCACGGCATATCTGACAGTATCGTTTATTTAATACACGTAGGGAAGCATGATCTCGTTACGTCCGCCATGATCGGGAGCATTTATGCCAGTAACGTAAAAAAAATTGCAGTTTGATAGCAATGAAGTCGCTGAATGCGTTTTTTATATTGCTTTGGGTTTTTGAAGAATTTCCCACGCAGAGAGTTGCCGAAACGCTTATAAAAGTTGTAGTCGGTAGGTGAGAGGTCTGGAGAGTATGTGGGATGAGGCAGAGTTTCGTAGGCCAATTCGTTAAATTTCATCAGGTCGGTAAAGCAACGTGTTGTCAGGCATTGTCAGGGAAGAATATTGGGTTTTTTCTGTTGACTAATGCGAGTGTTGTTGTCAAAGTTTCTGATGCATTCCATCCATTTGTTTAAAGTACTTCTGTGCCGTAATAGTTTCGCCTGCATTAAAAAAAAACTGTACTGGATTAAACCGGTCACAGAGCACTAAAGAGTCAGTATAACCTGTATTGGTGCAGCTCTGTCTTCAGAAAGTGTCGTGAAATCGTGAAACTTCGTCGGAATCTAGCCACTGAGCTGAGCATCGCCGGTTGTCGTAAGAAACCCACTTCTCATCGCAAGTTACAGTCTGATCTAAAAACGGGTCGTTCTTGTTGCATAAGGGTTTTTTGGTGGTTTCGCTCAATTCGTGAGGCAGCCATTTATCAAGCTTTTTTTCCTTTCCAATCTCTCTCAAGTGGTTGGAAATCATCTTCCACGGCACGTCTCATTCAGAAGCAAGTTATCGAACAGTTGCTCTTAATTGATCGTTGACAACATCTGATTTCAGACCACTACGCTCACCATCTTCAAGATTACTGTCGCCGCCACGAAATTTCTTAAACCACCATTGTGCTGCGTGTTCAGTAGTATTTCATGGGCTAAACCTTTCGTTTGCTGCTTCACCAGCTTTTTAGCCTAACTTTTGAAAATTTGCCTTTTTCCGATCTTGTATTCAAGTTTTGAAAAGAAGTAATAAATGTTTAAAAACAATTGTAACTTTACTGTCTTGTCAACCATATATATATATATATATATATATATATATATATATATATATATATATATATATATATATATATATATATATTAATATGGTTGTATAGCTTGGTTTCCAAGAGGTACATCCAATTAAACTCGTGTGATTTATAAAAGAGTGCTAAATGGAGGACAGAGCATGTATATGTTTATTTTTCAATATCACTCTTTTCTTTTCGTCTGATGAAGTGGTCTCCTTAGATTAAGATTCCACTGAAACAGGTATGCACATATGTAACCAATAATGTTGGTATATTAAAAAGACTATATATATATATATATATATATATATATATATATATATATATATATATATACTTGTGAGCAAATAAAATGGGCCAAACAAATTTTACACATTTTATTGCACTAAAAACTACATTGAACAATGAACAATTGAATAAGGAAACTAAAATGACACTAATAACACAGAACATGACATTTACTTTAATAAATGCTTAGTATGGAATCGCATTTCCTTTTGATTTCTTTAAAAGATCAATCCGTTTCGATATATTCTCAACCAAAGGGGAACACTGCGACGAGGAGATGTTATTCCGTTCGCTTTGCACAGCTTCCCACAGTTTGTTATTATTCGAAAAAGTTCTTGAAGCCAACGCACGAGATATTATGGATCAAATATTCTCGATTGGGTTTAACCTGGCCAAAATATCACATTAATTGAATTATCAGAAAAACATTTTCTTGTGACTTTAGCAGTGTGTGCAGGGGCATTATCATGTTGAAAAATAATGTTCTGGGATATTCCCAGCTTCTGTATACTTGGTAACAGTCCTGTTTCTAATATTCGAATGTATTCCTTTGCATTGATTGACTTTTCACACCTAATATGTTCCCCAACTCCTGCTGCAGTAAAAGTTCCCCATACCATTATTCCTCCATTTCCGTGTTTAACTGTCGTTTTTATGCAACTTGGCGTAAATCTTTCTCCAGTTCTTTGATTGCACCGTTCAGGAGCATCGGGAGCATCAATAACAAGACATCTTGATTTATCTAACAAGAAAACATTCCTAAACCAGTCTGTATCTTTCTTGCCATAACACGAGAAAACTCTTTTTATCATTGATGTTTTTCTTAGATAAAAATGGCTTCTTTGCACACGTTTTAGAAGAAAACTGCATTTCTTTCATTCGTTTAGATATTGTATATCTAGAAAGAGAATTTTCAGCCCCTGTTTTGAATTCTTTGCTATGGTCAGCATAAGTTTTCTTTCAATCGTTCAAAACAGTCAATTTAAGCCTGTGCCCGTCCTTCAAAGTGAATGCTGTAGGGCGACTAGATCCAGAGTTCCCTTTCACTAAGCGTTCAACTTCAAACCTTTGACCAATTAGCTTCACTACAGAAAAAAGATGTTTTAAAATTTTCTTTTCTTTAAATGTAAAAAATCTGCTTGCAAATCATTTTCGACTGCCTTAATCCTGCAATTCGGTTTTTTATATCCTCGCCAAGATGCGGTCCTAACATTTTTAAGATTAATTTTTCCACTCATTATTATATGCTATGATAATAATGATCCGCAAAAGAGAGATTTGCAGTTAAAATTAACAAAAATTCATGGAAAATATTGGAAAATCGATTTCTTCCTTCTTTCACTTTTGGCCCATTTTTTTTTACTCATGAGTATATATATATATATATATATATATATATATATATATATATACATATATATACATATATGCATATATATACATATATATATACTAGTAGTTATTCACATGCAGACTGTTTACTGTATCACAGCAATTCAGTGCGGATAGACTAACACCCATCACGGACGAAAGTCCTAACCTAAAAACATAAAGTTGATAGTCAATATATATATATATATATATATATATATATATATATATATATATATAGGGAGAGAGAGAGAGAGAGAGAGAGAGAGAGCGAGAGATGGATGGATAGGTAGATATATAGGCACACCAGTTGATAGATATAGATATTAGAAAATATTTCGGGAAGAAATCATTTTATTTTCTCTTCTGGATAAATTATTCATTTGCTTGATTTAATCGTTTTTCTTAAAAAGAGATAGAAACACCGGATTTCTCTCAATTTGTCGCGAAAAGGTTGTCAAATCAAAAACAGTAATATAAATAAAACGAATATATATTCATGATTTCTTTACTTTCGAGATTTGAAGTCATAAATATCTAAACGATGAATACAGTTTGTTTGCACAAATTCAGGCATTTTCCCGCAATGACCCGTGATGAAGTGCTTTAAATACTTGGTAAAATTATAAATGACTTTCTCCTGGAGCTTAAAAATTAAATCATTAATGCGGCCGACAGACTACATAGGAATTCAACGTAGTCAGGGCTGACGGGTCGAGAGAATGCTACCTCACTAGCTTTAATATAGTTTTTTTTTGTTTTACGATATATAAACCCTTTGCAGGTTATTTAATGCCGAATAAAAATTTTTTAATAGAGTATATTTTTTGTAAGTCGGTTTTTATTTAACCCATAGTTGGAACCCTAACAGGTATTACCGCTCCAGGTCAGAGTGGACCTGGGAAAAAAAGGTAATTAAAGGGTGGCTTCACACTCCCTAAAGCCCGCAAGCTGGCGCCTCACCATCGAATATAGTTTAAGGTCATATCCAGGACCGCTTTAATATAGGGATCCGTTAAAAATTCCGCGCACATTCCTAAGTTTATAAGAGATATTCCCAAGTTTAACAAAAAATAAAAATCGAGTTTAGCAAAACAAGCTTGGAAAAAGGTCGGAGATTACGAGGTGCCTTAAATAATTTTCCACACTTTTTTGTACATACATTTAAAATTATCATAAACTTTTGAAAATCCAGTATGTCCTTGCTATATATCTCATGAGATGACTAACCAATTTTTATGATTTCATGTTCAAATGAACACTAACAGCAGAAATTGAAATACACCTTACTAAAACCTGATTATCACAGCTGCTGAATTTTAAAAAATGCAATCTGGATGTGAGGACACTTTAGAAGAACGATATGCAATAAACTTGTTTCAAATATGGAAAATACCACATAAGCGTATGGTATAATTAAGGCTGCTTTTGGATCATCTTGCATGAATGGACCTTCAGATTTTGAATGCCCTGAAAGGTTAAAGGAAAGATGATGAGAGGTATGGGAGGGGCAAGGAAGTCAGAACACCAGAGTTGATTGGCCAAATAAAGATTTTAATGGATTAGGACTGTTATGTGTCTATAGAGAAAATGGGTGCACAATTTGATGTCAGTGTGCAAACTTTATACACATGTATTCGCGAGGAATTAAAGAAGATGGGCATTAAGACAGTTTCCCACCTTCGCTATAGTCCAGACCTTGCTTCCTATAGGTTTTGATTATTTCCTAAGCGCAGGGAAAACCTTAGAGGTTGTCGTTATGAGACAAACGAGAAGATGAAGGAGACGCGCACACAAAATAAATTTCATGAGGTCTTCCAGAAGTTGAGATATATAGCAAGGGCATACTGGATTTTCAAAAGTTTATGATAATTAAGTGCACTTAATCCCGCTTGAGATTACTTCAAAGGGGACTAGAGCTTCATGTGTGTGTACTATCAATAAAATTGTTCATACGAAAAACTCTATAAACTCATCGAAGGCATCTGGTACATCAACAGAAATGTTGTGAAAATACATTCAAGATAAAAACCGTAAAATAACTTTTCATCCCATTATGTTTATATTGTTTCATAATTTGTTGTTCGCATTCGTATTCTTGAGACCATGATTTGTAACTTAACGCAACAATGGTGGAATTTCTCGAGTGAGCAATGAAGATTACAAAAATATGCTTTAATCTAAAATAGGTTTTACATCGATTGAATCGTTTTTATAGTTCCTTAGGAAGAAGAAATATTCCGGTGAATTTATTACAAAAGTCTGTAGAAAACTCCCAAAGGAGAGATATTCTTTTGAAATTCTATTATTGATATATTTATACAATTTCCTCAGTGCAATTTTAATATTTTCTACTTTTTCTGATTTTCTTGTTTTAATATTTTCGGTTTTCATTTTATTCTTTCATCTTTCCACGTTTATATACAGCATTATTCTCTGTATTCTACGTATTTTTCTATATATTTCTCTACTTTTATCTGTAGTTAGGTTCTTATTTCGTTGGAATTCCCAACGAAGTCTGCTTTTGTATTTTCTTTTACAATGTGTTATTTTTTAATTTTTGTATTCCTCTTCGTGTTTTCTGTTTATTATTTTGCTTACAATTCTAGTATTATGCATGCAAGCAAATATGACAAAGAAAATAATATCTTGGTGGGTTTTTGTTTTGTTGTATTCTAATTTATGCTAGAAAACACAAGTATATACACGGAAGCTGCTCTTGAAATTATTATTATTATTATTATTATTATTATTATTATTATTATTATAAGTAGCGAAGCTGTGTCAAAAGAGGAAGGATGGTGGGAGCGGATTGAAAAGTGTAAAAGATTATTAGAACTGAGGAGATGTCGTTGAAGGAGCATGTAGTTAGAACTGAGGAGTGGGTGCTCAAATTTATGGCCAATGAAATGGAGGTATGTGAGACCAAGGCTGAGTATGTGAAACGTATAGGCAGAGAAAGGGCGGAGAAACTGGCTAGGAAGAAAATGCACGGAAAGTTTTCCAGGATATAGCAGAAGTGGCTGATGAAAGATATTGGAAATGGTTTAGAGCTGGGTATCTGGCTAAGAGTACTAAAACTTTAGTTTGTGCAGCACAAGAGCAGACAGAGGAACACGACTGTTAAAAAAAGTGGTTCTAGGAGAGGAAGTTGCTGCAGAATGCCGGATTTGTGGTAAGATCTCAGAGTCAATTGCGCACTTGAAGCAGGGTGTAGTGGACTAGCATAGAGAGAGAGAGAGAGAGAGAGAGAGAGAGAGAGAGGGAGAGAGAGAAAGAGAGAGAGAACCGAAAAAGACACGATCGCATGGGACTCCGAATATATTTGGAGGTCTGTAAGAACTTTGGGGTGAAGTGTGCTGGAAAGTGGTTTGAGGAAGTGCCTGATGAAGTGAGAACAAGTGAGGATGACAATGTAGAGGCATGGTGGGACAAAAGTATAATAACGACCAAGCAATTGGAACATAATCGTTCGGATTTAGTCGTCATTGACAAGGTATAAAACACTGGAAAATTGTAGATTTCTCAGTACCCTAGGACAGGAAAGTGAGAGAGAAAGAGAACGAGAAGTGGAGCAATTATGCTCCATTGGCCTTGGAGATAAGGCGTATACACAGAGTTAAAACACAAATAATCCCGGTCGTAGTTGGTATGCTAGGAGTAGCATCAAGTCGTCTGGAAAGACAATTGAAAAAAAAACTACGAATCCCCGATGTTTTATGCGGCATTCGGACCTCTACTATTGTAAGTACCACCAACATCCTCAGGAAAATCCTTGATCTTTGAAGCTCCTGATTTGGAGCCGGAATTGAGGGAAATCCTCTGGAAATGAATCCCATCTCTTTTCAGGTAGACGTTGATAAGCGAAATCAGACTACTACTACTACTACTACTACTACTACTACTAATAATAATAATAATAATAATTATTATTATTATTATTATTATTATTCACTAAAAGGTTTTACAACAGTTCATCATCAAGGATTTCGCATTGAGAACAACATCTGATCTGTGTTTCCTTTAAGTTTGAGTGACGACAAGTTTCCCTTAAGTTTCCAGTGTTCGCCACCTCTTTTGATTAACCTTGCAAAAGAATTAACATTATATCAACAGCCGATTACCACTGATTTCGCGCTGGTAATAACTATTAGTCTTCACTGAAATTTTGGTTGCAATTAACCTCACTAAGGTCGTTGTCATCGCCACACTCATCCAGTGGAGGCTTTATTAGGGCTCTCTCTCCTCAATCTTTCCATCTTGCTTTTCCCTATACGACTATTTCATGTGGTCCCAGTTGACGACACTTTTTGTGGGTGGAATTTCTATTATTATTATTATTATTATTATTATTATTATTATTATTATTATTATTATTATTATTAGTAGTAGTAGTAGTAGTATATTGTGAACTTGTGTAAAAACAATTTATAATAATAACAATGATAATGTTGACTTGTGTGAAAGCTCCATGTGAGCGAATAATAATAATAATAATAATAATAATAATAATAATAATAATAATAATAATAATAATAACTATTATTGTATGAAATCTTGAACTATTAAATTACAATCATCATAATACTTTTTATTAAATGAACTTGTTTAAGAACAATTTAGAATAATAATAATAATAATAATAATAATAATAAAAATGATAATAATAATAATAATTATTATTATTATAATTATAATAATAATATCATTATTGTATTAAATTGTGTAAGAACAAATTATAATAATAATAATAATACTTATTATTATTGTATGAAATTGTGTACGAATAAATTACAATAATAATAATAATTATTATTATTGTTATATGAACTTGTGTAAGAACAAATACTACTACTACTACTACTACTACTACTACTACTAATAATAATAATAATTGTATATAATCTAAATATTAATTTATTTGTCCGTAAGTCTACTGTCGCAAAAAAACATCATCGAAAACATTAATTACTGAGGTACGAATTACCTCCCTTTATAGTCGCTCTTTATCAATTAAAAATCATTAAAATCATTTCCTTTCCAGAAAATTTCTAAACAAAATGATGTCTTTCTGTTTACAGTTTCAAATTGGCTATTTTATTTTATAATTAACAAAAAGTCACGTCGAGAGGAGACTGTAAGTTTTTTTTAATTATTATTATAGTTTTTTTTATAATTCTTTTTAAAATGTGCCACTAGATTGATATCTGATTTTGTAACTTTTATACAAAAAAATATTCCCCACTTTTATCTGTGCCTAAATCAAGATGTAGTTTCCATGAGCAAAGCTTCTTTCTTAGAAGTGCACGACTGTGGAACTCTGTTCCGTTTGCCTGTTTCCCACCTGACTACAACATAAACACATTTCTGATGAACTGCCTCCTTAAGTAAGACACTTTATCAAATCTGCATTACTAACAATTACTACAATACTATCCTATTGATTACTGTAAACGCATTAACCCTTTACTCAGTGGCTTGCATGCCTTGATAAGTGATTACTGTCATGTAAAAACATTCAGAAAAAACAAAACAAAACCATGTTTTGTGCGTTGAATTTTCATTTAAAAAAGACCTCGTTATTTAAAACCAATTCTTTTTAGCTTTAAAAGGTTGACAAGAATTTGTTAAAAATTGTTTCAATTTCGTCGTTATTTGTTTTAGTTTAATTTTCATTAATTTCATTTAAAATGTGTTTTTAAAATTTTCTAACTATCGTGCAATTTTCACGGGTCCTACTAGTATAATTATTGTATGGACTTGTGTAAAAACAAATGTCTATCTATAAAGTAGTAGCCTTCGTGTGTTTTATGTCTGTGTGTACAACACTCCTGCAGCCGACATCCCAGGAACAATTATGACCAAACCTCGCATGATGATGTTCCCTCACCAAGGGATGGTGCGCATCATTTACAAGGTTACAGTAATAGGTCAAGGTTATAGCCTGTGTATATATTCTCTCCTAGAACCCACATCATTGAACCGATCATGACTAAACCTTGCATTATGATGGTTCTCCATCTAGAGATGGTGCACACCAAGTTGGTTTTAATGCTGCAAACCAATTTAAGGATTCACACTATACTGAGGGTCGCCAACAGGGTGTTGGCCAACTTCTTTGTGAATTTAAATCGGGTCACTTTGTAATTGTTTTAATTTTTATGTGTAACAATATAAGTGTCAACTTTAATATAACGTTTAAAGTTCATAGTTGGAATTTAGTCAATTGTTTCTTCGTTGGCAACAACCATTAGTCTTCAATAAAATTGGGTGGCAATAAGCCTCCGACAGATCCCAGTTCTCTTCGCACTCATATAGTTGAGGTCTGGTTAGTGCTTTCTTTCTCCGGTCTTCCTATCCTCCTTGATATCCCACGACTATTTGGTGTGGTGCTAGTTGATTTTTCTTTTCCTTTTTTGTTGGATGGGATAAACTTGCCATTATACTGTTTCAGCTTTCTCGATTCCATGCATTTCTCTGTGTCCGTCTAGTGTCTGTTGCTTATAAATAATAGTTTACACATTAAAAGGCTTTCCTTAATATTTCATCCGTTTATATCATTGATATCCGTTATATCTTTTCAGCTGCCACTTTGATCTCAATATCCCCCATTCTTTTTTCATAGTTTTTTTACGAGATTTTACAAGTATTTCTACTTTTATTTGTCTTATCTTTACTTTCTTCATCTTATGTCGTTCTTCATTTTATCTTTCTGTCGTTTTTTTTTTTCAATCTACGTTTTCATTTCTACTTTTTATTCATTCCAATTATTTTGTTCTTTTTTATTTTATTTCTTCAAACTTTTCTTTGTTCGCACTCTTTCTCATTATTTGTGCTGGTTTTCGCTGTTTTTAAATGTTTGCTGAAAGAGAGTTTGAGATGTTATAGCTACTGCACTATCAGTCAAGCTATAACATCTGTCGCCTCGCCGAATGTTGTATCCTTGTTTATCTTTAGCAAATGCTTTAATTGAATGTTCTCCGATGAGCTCAGAGCAACTGTACCCACTCGACGAACATTCTACCGACAATAACAAAATTCATCCTCCATTCTAATACCATAAGATGCCCAAAGCTTTCTACTCCAACAGATTCTTCTTTTAGACTGCTAGTCGTTGGAATTTCCTCCATGTTTCTCGCTTTCCTAACTGTATTAACTAAAAAAATTAAATGTAATGTGAAAAACATCCCGCTGTTCAACGTCACATACTCCCCTGTTAGAAATGATATCGATTGGTAGCCATTTATGTACACCTTGCAACGCACTTTGTTTGGCATGAAAAAAGGTTAAATAAACTTGATTTACCATCCGCCATTCTTTTTCTATTTTGTTAGGTGTTTTGACATTATCGTTGTTTTCATCTACATAGTGTTTTCATTTTGTAATGCATTTTTTTTGGCATCTGTTCGTTAAAACATTTTTTTATCCTTTTTATTTCAATAAATTCGCATCGCTTTCGGTCCTTTCTTCTTTCTTGTCTTGATTTCTGAAGAATATCTTATAGAAGTCTACAATAAAACAATAAATTGGATTCTTCAGATATTTCTAGCCAGTCTTTCAATTTCGAAATATACACGACAATTAAAAACCTAATCGTAACAAATTAAAGCCAATCTTACTAAAACTTAAACATGACCAACCTCTAACGAAGCAACAGACAAGTATGTAAATGGCCATGCGGTGCCTTGAGTGGTACTTCACCGCGGAATAAGATAATGTTGACATACAAGTAAAAAGGTAGAAAAACATGTAGCGGAGTGAGAAACTTTTAAGCACGTGTTGACACGGTAGAATAGTTTTACTTTTAAACAAGATGTGAAACGAATTTAAGTTTTAATAAGGTTTTCGCACACAGTTACACAGTGGAACGGGTTGGAAACATAACAGCTGATGATAACTGTTAAATATCTCGATGGAAAAAGCAGTAATTCGACTATATTATAGCTTGCTTAGACATATACGTATCAGACGACGTGGTGTGGAAACGACACTATAAAATTTCATAAATCGTATATATAAATAAGAGAGGGCACAATATTGTGGATAGACAAGGCATGTGTAAAGGTCAAGTTTCCCGGGAAAACAAACATCAATATATTCTATTTTACTTTCATGCAAGAAATCTACTCCGCTTTGCTCGGGATATAAAATGATATATATGGATCAAAAAGTGCTCAATATCCTAAGAATAGCAGATGTCTTCAAACGCCACTTCATTTCTTCTATTTATTTCATATGGCTCCAGGCGACATCATATAGCCTTGCTGGTAATCTTATAAACGGAGCAAATTTGTCAATGGAAAATATTTTTCTTGCAAAATACATAAAAAATATAATAAAATGTGTACGTGGTTTACAAAAACTTAGTTGAATTAGCTTCATGTCGACAGCCGTCTTCAAACAAACCCCCTCCAAAATACGAGAACAAAACCAATACTTTTTTCCATCGATGCAAATGATGAAATATTGACCGATAATGGATTTTATAAATCGATATTCATCAATGAATATTCAAGAAAAATGCAAATGTGAATAAAAAATATCTAAGATGTTTTCATACAATCTGTACTTTTAGCGGTAAACATATACACACACATAAACACACACACACATATATAAATATGTATATATAAAATAAAAGACGAGAAATAAAAATTATATATATATATATATATATATATATATATATATATATATATATATATATATATATATATATATATATATACTAGCAAAAGTCCCCGTCGTTGACTGGCTTCAAAAACAGCCTACACAAAATGGACTCTGATTTATGAAAGTATGATAGGTTATGAAAAGGAAGGCTTGTAAAGAGATTGCTTCGAATTTGGGGGTATCAAAACCAAAGCAAAATATGATGAAAATAAAAATAAAATAGATAAACCCCAAAATTTATTATGCCATACCTGTTAACACTACAACACTTATCACAATATTCTTTTGATCTATATAAAAAAAACCTTGTTAAACTTTGTGACATATTTCCATTCTATGGAGGTCAGGTGCGAACGAACACACCATAATCTTATTATACTATATTTCTTCAAACTGAAACATAATTATCAAAGTATACTTACACAGATAGATATGAAAAGTCTTTATTAAAGTTTGTGCCTATTTCGATTCTATGGAGGCCAGGCGCGAACGCAGACCCCACAATTTTATTATACCATCCCTATTTAAGTTAAAACATACTTATCAAAGTATTCTAATGTACATCTATATCAAAAACACTTGTAAACGTTTTTTTTAATTTTTAAATTTTTTATTTCCATACTTTGTGGACCAGGCACGACCACAGACCCCACAATTTTAATGAACCACCGTTCTGCAAGATCAAACATACCCATTCCTGTGTCTCGATACATCTTCTAATATTATATGTAATCACCTTTTTTAAATAGTCAGCCATATAGGAGCCTATTCGTGACTAGACACACACACACACATACGCACGCGCGCACACACACACAATAAAAAAGTAAAGGGTAAAAGAAACTTCTTTATGCCAATTTATTAATTTTCATTTTTACTTTTCCTTATTGTTCCGGTGATATAATAAAGTCATAGTTAACTTTTAGTCCTTACTTTTTCATTTAACACACACACACACACACACACACACACACACACACACACACACACACACACACACACACACATATATATATACTGGTTTTATCGATTAGTTTTCTTCGATGTAAATTCCATGAAACTCTCGTGATAATTAAAGACTTCTCTATGCAGAACATAGCTGGTATATTATACAAACATTATTGGTTACATATATTTGAGTGGCATCACAATTCAGGAACAACACTTCATCATACTAAAAAAGAATTAATATTGAAACGGGTGCCTAGACCACATTGGTTTTATAAGATACTAGCAGCGCCCGTTTACGGGCGTTGCCCGGAGGAAGCATAATTCCACCTATTAAAAAAAAAAAAAAAAACACGGTTAAAAAATTTAAGAAACACATTTTTTTATTATAATATATATATATATATATATATATATATATATATATATATATATATATATATATATACATATATTGCAACTTGTTGAATGTATTGCAACTTGTTGAATGGATTCTGGATGCTGTAGTTTCTAGTGTGACTCTGTATACTATATGAGTGAGAACGGTTACGCCGTTTCATCTGCATGGTTTATCTACAGTATTCCCTGTTTTTTTATCCTTTTATTTCTCTCTCTGTCCTGCTCATATCAACTCTGCCAACATCTTCCGATATACCCATATTCCAACATGAAAGTCTCAAGAAATAATACAAGATTAAACCTAGAACTCCAACTTCTAACGTAAACCTCCACTACTACGTTCCAATATTCCAAAGACTGAAACCAATTACAGAATAGCTTTCCATGGGGTCATCTCCAAAGAAGATCCTACCCTTTCGTATATGTTTTCTGAATAGAACTTCGTTAGAGTACCGCATTCATATTTGCGTTCTGTTACCCCCATATTACCAAAGATACTATTAGATTTAGAAGAACATTGTTGCGGAATTTTTATTTTTGACTTCAACTGATCTATTTTCAAATACGTTTTCACTGTAATACATTTACTTTATATATCGTTTTGAAAAGCGTTTTTCGCACTATATAATCATTAAAATTTAAATCATTTAAAAACAATTATGTTTTCTTTTCAGGACGTTGAATATAACATAAAAAACATTTGAACAATTTTCTTATTTCAATCAAATCTGTGCCGAAAAGCTGTTGAAACAACTTGCGATATCAACAAAGCGTTTGGCCTAGAAACCACTACTTGACGCACAGCACAACGGTGGTTTAAAAAATTTCGTGGCGGTGACTAGAGCCTTGAAAATGATGAGTGTAGTTGTAGGACGTTAACAATGGTTACTTAAGAACCTTACTCGAAGCCGACCCACGCACAACTGTTCGAGAACTTGCTTCTGATTTATATATTTAAAAAAATTTTTTTTAATTACATTTTCACCCCAAACAAGGCACATTGCCACTTTAGTGTAGGGGGCTACTATCAGGGGAAACATCTACTGGGGTACTATGTAGGGATTTGGGCAGCGAGATGTTGGTTCACATTGCACTTGAACTTATGCATGTCAGTACAGTTGGGGAAGCAGTGACCTGGAATGGAATTCCAAAGTCTAGCAGTTCTGGGGAAGAAACTACTGGAGTAGAAAGATCTTTTACATCTAGGGATCTCTACAGTGTGGGGGTGGGATTTTGCAGCTTGTCGGGTCTGTCGAGGGTGTTTACGTCGTGGGGGCACAAGTGCTTGCAGTTCATCAGAGCATTCACCATTATAATACTTGTAGAACAGGCAGAGGGATGCAACGTTTCGACGATGGGACAGAGGCTTAATCTTAGATGCCAGTTTAGGGCCTATCAGATTTGCGACTCTCTTTTGAACCCTGTCAAGGAGCGAGAGACTAGTAGCCAATGCACCAGCCCAAATATGACAGCAATACTCCATACATGGGCGAATAGTGGTCTTGTAGAGGTACAGGATACAGGATATGTAACGGACAGAATATGTAACGTATACGACGATTTCCAATAACTTAAGAGGGATTAGAAAGACAAAAAATACTTGATAAATTGGTGTCCCACGAATTTAACGACAACTAAAAGAAACGCAGTTATTAATGTCATATTCGCTTCTTTTACGCAACAAAAACGACTTGTTTCTCGACCGGCTTGTGATTTGCGATAAAAAGTGGTTCCTTTAGGAGAACTAGCTACGCTCAGCTCAGTGGTTAAAGGCCGATGACACTTCCCGAAGATGAAGTTGCATCAATAAAAGTCCATGCTGACTCTTTGGTGGTTTGCGACCGGTCTACTCCATTGTCTGTCAACAAATGGATGAAATGCATCAGAAACCTCGACAACAACACTCAGTATTAGACAAAAGAAAAGGCCTATTTCTCCTCCACGAAAATGCTTGACCGCAAGTTGCAAATCCGACCCTGCAGTAGTTGAACGAATAAGGCTACGAAACTCTGCCTCACCCGCAAAACTCTTCTGACCTCTCACCTTTTTTATGCATCTCGACAACTTTTTGCGTGAGAAATGCTTCAAAAACCTAAGCGATATCAAAAATGTCTTCAGCGACTTCATCGCCACCTGGACGCAATTTTTTTTACGTTAGTGACATAACTTGTTTTGCGTTGGCAAAAGGGTGTTAATTCTGATCGTGCTTATTTCGATCAATAATTTTTATTTGAACAAAGATATGTTCATCTTAATTTAGAAAATAAAAACCGCAAGAACTTTCTCATCAACCTGATATCATTGAGAATATATGTGAAAATAATAAAAAAAAGATCGCATACCGTCTGTCCATCCCTTGGCTAATATTTGCGTCTATGGATGCTTCAGTGTTCACAATGTTGAATGTCCAACCTACTCATACATGACAGATGCTGAGGGGAGGTTCTATCACGATTTTTGCATAGCCTTTTACCGAACACAGTTTGTTCACGAACCCACCCGTGTACACAAACCCGACGGACAGTATGCAAGCCTCCTAGAACTTTATTTTACAACTTGCCCATAACTGTGTTCATCTTCCGTTCTGTCTCAACTGGGATCTTTCGATCAGTCCTTTTACTTTAATTAAGTTAAAATCCAAATATTCCATTTCACTGTACAGTATATTGATACTCTTCGGCTGAATGACATAACTCCTAAACAATTATATAAGATATACTTCTATGTTCCATGTTTACAAAGAACGTCTCTTCTAAAGTATCATATTCTCAAAGAAATTTCAGCAAAAAACGTAATTACCAACCGTGGTTCACTCCAGAATATGCCGTTGCCTTGCGCACAAAAAGTACTATTTCTATTATAAAAAGCATTGTTAGTTATAGAAGGCAGAAAAAATCAGAGATGTAACGGATAGAATGGAATATAATGGAAGAACCAGTCTTACTTTTATTGATTGAATATATGCGTGGGTATATGTATAATTCTTCATATATATATATATATATGAAATTGCGGTTTCATATATATATATATATATATATATATATATATATATATATATATGAAACCGCAATTTATTGTAGTTATGAATTGCCAAATAAAAAAGTGAAAAAATGTTGTATGTGTAAAAAATATACATATAAAAACAAACCATGCATAATATTTCAGTTTGCATGAAAATCCTCTTAAGTTAATCCGAAATGCAAAATAGTTCTTTAGAGAGAATGGATTCCAAAATAAGTCCAGCGTGACGATGCATATAATTCGATTGGGAAGTCTTAAAACAGCTGAATAATGAAAATTTTTTTTCGAGCAGTACAGTAGCCCAAAGAAAAAGCTGTCCCCAGTTAAATTTTGATTATAAAGTTCAACTTACAGTTTAATTTTCTTTCTCTAATAATAAGATGTACTCTCTATTGTGTATTGAGCTTTTTTTAAAATTCGATTGAGATTAATTTTTCTATATATAAATACTGTTATTTATATTAGTTTAAAGTTTACCATTTCGTATATCAGGTCAACACTACATCCCTTTGTTTTCATTAATATATATATATGTGTGTGTACTTTTTACACTGTTTTATACATATTTTCTTACATGGTCAAGCGCTCGTCAGGTAGCATATTAGTGATACTATATTCCGCGACATCATCTCTTTGTTAGGCTTGTGTTCGAGTTTCAAACGTAGATTTTGAATTTTATTGTAAACTTGTAAACCGAATGAGTTCGTAAAAATTGGAAAATACTTATTTTAGAAGCATAACTTAGTAATATCGTGTCAGTATCCAATATTATTTTAGCATTGTTATTAATCTTGAACCTTAACATATATTTTTGTATTATTAAGTAGTCTTTAATTGTTTCTTTTATTTATTTATTTTTTTATTTCTTTCTACTGATAAAGAGAAGTAACGTTTTCATGGGAAAAGATGGATATGGTTAGTTATTTGGGTCAATCACACATGAACACCTATCCACGTACAATTATTTTCTGTATTTTTTCTTTATTTCATTAAATTGTTTTCGCATTTATTTTCTACTAGCAGGACCCGTAATCCAGCGTTGCCCCATCACAGAAAAATAAACTACAGTTTTTGTTGGTGGCTATTGCCGTACCTGAAAAGTTGCTGACACTGGCGACCATGGCCGAAATAAAATAATCTGGCTTTCACTTGCGATTAGTGCTAGTTTGGGGCGATAACATGCATGCGCTGTTTGACTTGCGCAAATCAGTATGAATTATTAAAATCACGAAAAATTATCCATTAGAATAATAATGGAGAGTAAAAACAGAAGTTTTAGAGGTGAGGGATTCTTACTGCATATCAACTGTTTAGAATCATTGAAATCAGTGGTAGCAGTCCTAGCTGTTTTTGTTTGTTGGTTAAGTCTTCCTCTTCTTTTCAACTCTTCCACAATAGTATTAAAGTAAATTTCAGTTTTATGTCGTCATTACAAACTTTTTCACTTTATTCCCCTTATTTGAGTATTTTCATGTTAGGAACGGCGTTGAAATAGATATCTCAAACTCCTCATGTTAAGAACAGCTTTCGAATAGACACCACCAACATTCTTATCTTAAGAAAGACGTCGAAATAGACACCCCCAATATCTTAAAGTAAAGAACGGCTTCCGGAGTAGACAACCCCCCCCCCTTTTGAGGGGGATAATTCACCCAAATTTAACTGTGATAGTCGTTATCAGCATACCCACCCGCAAATGCTAAAAAAAAAAAAAAAAAAAAATTGGGGGGGGGTATTATCAAGGAGAGAGAAGTAGATTAGTTTATCGCGCGTGTGTCTAAAATTACCTTCTAAAGTTACATACGTTACTAATGACTAGTGAATGATATTCTAGACACAATACATTTACATTTGGCATCTGTTGTTACAAACCTACGGTACTTTGGTCCAAAGGGGAATTTATGCAATGAAAAAATTATATATGGAGATATTCTATTTTATTTATCTAGTTATTTATTTTATACGATGCATTTGTATATTATTATTATTATTATTATTATTATTATTTACTCACTAGGAGTGGTCATTCAGACCATCCTTTGCAAAAATCATTGGTCTTCACTGGAATTTGGGTTGCAATAAGCCTATCAAAGGCCCCAATCCTCTTTGCGCTCAGCCAGTGGAGGTCTGCTTAGTGCTTTTCTCCCCGATCTTTCCACCCTCCTTGACCCTCATTAGTTGGTGTGGTGCCCGTTTATTATTATTATTATAATTATTATTATTATTATTATTATCATTATTATATTATTATTATTATTATTATTATTATTATTATTATTATTATTATTATTATTTATTTATTTTCGCTTTGTGTAGACAATAGTACTGAGCTGCTTCCTGGCTGACCATGCCATGTTGTTTGCTAACATATTTTAATAAGTTCAATGTAAACAGGTTATTAAAGAATGCATTGTCAAATGTCTATAATTTATTCTTTTAGCGTCTTCCGGCTTTGATGAGTGGTCATTATCTGACGTGAAAAAAATCTTCGCCTCATCATTGCGGCTGAATGGTTCGATCTCATAACCAAAGTTTTTGAGAGTAAATAATAGATTGAGATGTAGACGAAGAGAGAAGAATAGAAAAAATAGAAAAATAAAGTAAAAATAAAAAGACGGGGAAGAGAAAAAGAGGCAAGTATATATTATGACATCACAATGTTTTTTAACATTGGAAATCCTTTACTTTGTGATCCTTGTAAAACATTATTATCATCGAAATTCTTAAGTTATCCACAAACTGCCAGGTTTCTAGTTTTTTTACCATTAAGTTGAAACTTTGTGTTATGACTAAAATTGGGTTAGAATACAGACATTGAAAAGAAGAAATTGTTTTCTTATTTAGAAAGCAAAGTAGTGACTCTCAAATAAATATTAGACAGGATACATGCGATATATTTTAGGAATCAAAAGGTTATACATTCAAGATAAATCTATACGTAATGGTAAAGAGTAAAGCAAAACAGAATTAATTATATTGCATTTTTTTACTATTGATTTGAAACTTTGTGTAATGACTAGGGCTATGACAACAGCATATTCTGTTCATTGTTTTGACTCTCGAGTATATATCCGACATAGCCAGACACAGTTAATCAAAAGAGAACATCACTCTATATAACAGCATATAAGATATCAACGGATACACATTCGAAAGCCAAAACAACGAAAAGAATATGCCGTTGTCATATCCCTAGTAATGATCAAAAACCGGTAAGAATACGGCCATTGAAAGAAAAAAGTTATTTATTTTATTTAAAGCTAAATATTGACTCGACTACAAATAGGGCACTGGATAGAAATGGAAAATGCTTACATAACCAAGATACAAATTACAATATACTCCTATTAGTAATGAGTAAAGAAGTTCACACAAAAAATCACATTGCATTTTTGGCAATAAGTTAGTGGCGTACTATTGCAAGCCCCTTTTATACAAAGTGTTCAATATTTTACATTACAGCTTTCTATTAATATCCAGATTAAGTGAATTTCCATGAGATTTGAGTTTTTCAGGTTTATATGGATGAAGTTTAACTTGAAGATTATTTTTGACAATATGTCACATGATTTAACGAAATGAATTGCTATAGTAGAACTATTTAAATCCGGACAGTCTGGAGAAGACATTGAGAGACCTTAAATGGGAAGCGAATGTTTATGTGGAGAGCATTCAAACGTTTCAAATCAACTGCTGAGATCAAAATATTTGGTCTATCTTGGAGAGTAAGGTCTCAGCTTCACACCATACTAATTGTAGGGATTCTGAAGAAGAAATTAAGTAACAAATTGTCCAAAATCCCACAAAAGTCATTCATGACTCGTGTAAAGCATTTACCAAGCGTTCACAGAAGATTATTGACGCACAGGGCGGTTACATTGAATTAAGTTCGGATATTTAAATCTTGTTATACTACTGTAAATATTTATGTTTGGGTGATCTGTATTGTTTAATTTATTTAATAAATATAAGCCAAAACATTGTGACGTTGATTATTGATCACCCTGCATAAGTTCATACATCATCGATGATACATAATTGTAACAAATTTCAAAATTGTTTATGGCTGTCACCCCAAGAGGAAGCTTCTTCGAAAGGCAATACACAAGAAAGCCCGCAAACAGTTTGCTGCAGACATGTCAACAAAGCCCATAGATTACTGAAACCATATACTATGGTTTGATGAGACGAAATTTTATTTGTTTGGTTCTGATGGCCTAAAAGGCTGTGTTGTGAGGAGTACAAAGATAAGTGTGTAATGGTTAGTCAAGCATGATGGTGTGATTGCTATAGTCTGGCGATGCATGAGTGCTACAGGTGTTGGAGAGTTACATTTCATCGAGGAAAACATGAACTCCAACATGTACTGTCAAATACTGAAGCAGACCACGATGCCCTCCATCCAGAAACTGGGTCGCAGAGCAATGTTCCAGTATGATAATGAGCCAAAACACACATCCGAGATAACCATTGCTTTACTAAAGAGGCTGAGGATGAAGGTGATGGACTAACCAAGCACGTCTCCCGACTTTAATCTAACAGAACATCTTTGGGGCATCCTCAAGCAGAAGGTGGAGGTGCGCAAAGTGTCAAATATCCACTAGCTCACGTGGCTGTATGTGAAGTTCTGGTAAACTCCATGCCTAGGAGAGTAAATGCGGTTTTGGAAAATGATGGTGGCCACACAAAATATTGAGAGTTGACAGGTTGTATGCCTAATATTGACCACTTTTCATAAGGGGTGTATTCACTTTTGTTGCCAGGGATTAGCTTTTAATGACTATATTTTTAGTTATTTTGAGGGGAAAGTAAATTAACTCTGTTATATATGTTGCGGACAGAATACTTTTTATTGTGTAAAAAAATCATTTTTTCAGTGTTGTCCCATGAAGAGATATACTTAAATATTTGAAGAAATGTGAGGCGGGGTACTCACTTTTGTGATACACTGTATATACATATTATTCGGTTTATATATATATATATATATATATATATATATATATATATATATATATATATATGTGTGTGTGTGTGTGGAGGGGTTATTCGGTTCCTAAACTTTTGTATTTTTAAACTTCAAAATAGTGTAGTACCCCAACTGACAAGATTTACAGACTTTCTCAAAGTTCATCTGATTACCAGAGACTGCATGCTAACGTAAAGTTATTAACAATGGTTAGATAGTGATATATATATATATATATATATATATATATATATATATATATATATATTTACGGAATACATCCGGACGACCACCAATTCTCGAATCGTCAATTGGTGTTCATTTGTATGAAAATAAAACTTGTGGCCAAGCATATTCTGATGAATGTTTTCGCATTTTACATAAAGCCCGGAACAAACAGCACCTCAACATCTTGGAGGTCGTCAGTGTGCTGATGCGCAAACCAGCTTTATGTAGACAAAAAGAACTTTCACATAAATTAGAGTTATTTAAAGAACTCCAAAAAAAAAAAAAAAAGAAAAAAAAAGTCTACATGTACGTTGGTTTTTTCTGTTTTGTCTATACTTATTTGTAGGCAACGCATTTTCTTAATTATATATATATTTTTTTTTCTTGACTTCATCTCCTCCCCTTTTTCCATTCTCATTCGTTAATTCAATGCAACTTACCGACGAGATCTATTGAAAAAGCTCGGTCGAAAGGTTAACCTCTAGATCCCCCCTTTTTTTTTTTTACCTATAATTCTTTTTAGTCGATTTGTCTATACAATTCCCGTTTCTCTTTTTTTTCTTCACCCATAATGACTCCATTCATTCTTTTTAAAGCAATATTAAAATTGTGTACCACGAAACATCTGTTTAAATATATATATATATATATATATATATATATATATATATATATATATATATACTGTATAAAGAAAACCAAGACTTCAAAAAAGATGTTGATAGCAAAAGAAAGTGTATATCATTTTAAGTTGTTTCCATACCAGTTCGACAATTTCAAGCATTATGGCGTTTGAAAATTTTCACAACCAGTATTTCTTCAGACTTCTTGAATAAAAACACTCTTGACAATGGAACATTGTTTAACGAAAATTCCCTCAACGGAATAAAGCATGTGAAAAAAACATTTACCCTTGAGGCATCCTCCGTGAAAAAGCCCATTCAAATATTAATATATCACCTAATTTTCGTATCCTTATTTAAAAGCCAAGTCTTAAGAAGTTTCCACAAAAGACCCGTATCCATTAAAAATTTTTTTTTATATCCCATTCATTGAATTCCTGAATTAGATTTCTATATATTTTATTTCATATAATTAATTAAAAAAAAAAAAGAGTTTTAAAATTTTTATTTCTATATTTCTAATATGGCCAATAACAACCTTGCAATAAGAAATGACCTAAAATTATATCCAGTGGTGAGGCCCCAGCTTGCGGGCCTTGGGGAGTGTGGAGCCACCCTTTAATTGCCATTACTCCCAGGTCCATTCTGACCCGGAGTGGTAGTACCTGTTAGGGTCCCAACTATGGGTTAAATAGAATCCGACTTAAAAACAAATATACTCCATTAAAAATCGTTCCTCAAAATAACTAGATTCTGAATTAAATGACCTGAAAAAGGTTGATATGCCGTAAAACAAAAACAACCAACCAAATATATTCACAGGGAATCGGTTAGAATTACATTTCAGGTGTAGTTTGTTGTATGTGCTCATTAGTTTTCGCGTCTTTTACTAAATATACCTAAGTAATTCTTTAGTCCTGCATATAAATAGTTAAGAGTATCTCATTAACGATAGTGCCCAGGTGTATATTGCTTCAACTAGAGTTTTACAATATGGTTTTGTTGTTAAGAGTTTTTTGTTCGCCTAACTCATTCTTTACCAATCTCTGTTGTGGATGTGATAGTGTTGTTGAATTTTGTGGATCATGAGTAGCGCCGGATTGCCTGATGGAACGAAGAAAGAGAACATGGCAGTACGATATGTCTGGCCATATTTATATATGAAATATTTCAATGCCAGAAGAATGTCAAAGTGGATAGAAATTGAAACTAATAAAATATTTACCATTAAGTGTTTAGATTATAAAATAGACTTGAAATTTCACTTCGGAAATAAAACAGACTTTATTTACAATAAAGTTATGGTTTACCAAAGCAAAAATTTGAATTAAACTTAGAACGATAACAAGAATTAGGGACGAATATTGGCTGGAGATAGCTTAATAAGGATACCTTAAGCGGGCCTTATTATCGGGCTTGAAACCGACGGTACCAATGATCTGTCTCAACTAACAACTTTCTGTACACAAAAATATATATATGTATATATTTATATGTGTGTGTATGTGCGTTTGTCTATGTACGTATGTGTGTGCATGTATGTATTTATATACATAGGTATACATATAGAAACTCTATTATATATATATGTCCTATTATATATATTTCACTTCAGCCGACGTTGTCAAAAATCAAGAGACCTCTTTCCTGTGGCAAGCTGTTGATCTCTGTATATTTCCGATATTGTATTTTCGTTCTATTTTAGCTTTACAACACTGAGCAAGTACAGAAGTTGGGAACGAAATGTTCATCTTCCAAATATAGTATATATTATAGCATATATTTTTTTATGTTATAACATTTATGTTTACGTGAAGGATCTTTGATTTTAATTTCTTTCCCTATTAAATTCCTGTAGAAAGTTTTGGGATTGTTTGTAAAAAAGTTTATTCTGTGTCTTTTCATTAATCTTTACCATGCGATGCTTAATTTTTTGGCCAATGGCTGGTATTTTGCCTTCTAGTTCCTTCACTATGTTTCCAATATTTTTACATATATATATATATATATATATATATATAGCAAAATACGTTTTATATAGACTAACTATATATACTAGCAGGCCGCCCGGCATTGCCCGGTCGTAAAATACGCTTAAATATGATATTTTGTTTAATGCAGATTTCGTATTTATTATTTTATATTGGACCCAATATAGAGTAATGATGTAAAAAGTTTAAAAACATGGGCTCGTGCACCATCACCGTGAATCGAAACCAAAACGTTTGGCTTACGATTTACTTTTACATTAATTCCTGAGCAGATGAATGCAATTCCACGACTCATATAAAACAAAAGTTGTATTTTCTTTTTAAATAAGTAGCAAAAAAAAAAAAAAAAAAAGTCCTTTGCCTTCGGGCCGAGTTTGAGTTTTATAAACATTTTGATTATGTTTGTTGGGACTTTTTCGGCTCGACTCTCCCAAACATCTTAACTCCCGGCCTTATATTATCTCATTTATGCAAATTAATGCGCAATCGAAGCTGCTGATTCGTCGCCTTCTCGTCTCCCATCGCTCGGGTTTCGAGTTCGCACATGCAGCCCACCTCCGTGACTGCAGTCACATTCAATTTTCACTACACGCACCTCTGATCTCATGATCATAAACTGGGTAGTGAAGCAGTATCCGTTTTTTGCTAGACACAGCTAGCTCTCTCTACACTCCTGCTAGACACAGCTAGCTCACACTACTCTGACAAAGACAGATACTTAGCAAAGGTGGGGCTACACAGAAATTAATTTTTACATTTCTCATTAAGAAACGACTTTAATTGTAGTCTCTCCAAAATAACTATCGTTCAAAGACGACACCTTTTTCTCCTTTTCAGCACGAAACGATTTCATGTTAAATTCCGTATTTAAAAATAACTTAAATACAAGTCATCCGAATCGCATTTCAAGTTCTTTGAACAACGACTTTTCAAACGGCATAAAATCCGACTCGAATTGTATGTTCATTAAAAATGAAAGTCGTTTAAAAACGACACCTTTTCTTTCTTTTTTTACCACAATAGGACTTCATTTTAAATTCCTCGTTGAAAAGCGAATTTAATGCATACAAGTCATCCGAATCACATTCCAAGTTCTTTTAACAGCGACGACTTTTTTCAAACAATAAAAACCGACTCGAATTGTACTTTTATAAAATAAATCTATCGTTTATCCTTTTTCCTTGTCAGCACAACAGGATTTCATTTTAAATTCCACATTGAAATATGACTTCTATACATACAAGTCATCCAGATCGACTTTCAAGATGACTTTTTTAAAAACACAAAATCCGAATCGAATTGTACTTTTATAAAATCATTTTCGTTTAAAGAAAAACAAAAAAAACACAACTTTTTAACACAACAGGATCTCATTTTAAATTCCTCGGTGAAAAACGAATTTAAATGCACAAGTTGTCCAAATCGCATTTTAAGTTTTGTTAACAGCGACGATTTTTTTTTCAACAAATATAAGCGAATTCCATTCCAAATTCGCTTATATTTGACGAAGATAGTTAAAGAAATCCAACGAATCCCACTGGGATTAACAAACAAAAAGACAAAAAAGTCCGTACTTCATATCTTCAACCTTCGCAGTTTGACACGACTCAATCAATTCTCTCTTTGACAACGCTTTTCAATTTTCAACGCGACTTTTAATTTTCCAGGTTCGACGCGATTAACATTTCCCATTTCATCTCAGCCGCATTGGTTCCATATTTAACACCGAAATAGTTCCTAATCGCAAAAAAAAAACAAAAACAAAAAAAACTGGGACTCGATTCTCGGCGACACTCTCCGCTCTAACCAGGTTCCATCCGGTTCTCGAGAACTCAACGGCTCGACTCTCCCAAACATCTTAACTCCCGCCCTTATATAATCTCATTTATGCAAATTAATGCGCATTGGAACCTGCTGATTCGTAGCCTTCTCGTCTTTCATCGCTCGGGTTTCGAGTTCGCACATGCAGCCCACCTCCGTGACTGCAGTCACATTCAATTTTCACTAAAGTTGGACTTTGCGTTGTAAGGGTTATCTGTTAGGTAGTTACTGACAAATGTTGCACTGATCTAAGGTGGTGGTGTTGCGGGCTCGCATATGCGGTCTCTTCGAATTCGGTGGGATATAGAATAGGTTTCTCATGGGGGTTAACCTGCGTGTTAAGTAGGGCTGTTAATTCATCTCTCATGTAATTTAATTCTTTCTCATTAAACACTCGTTCTTTTAAAATATTATATTTTTGAGATGTTAAATTACTCGGTGTGATATTCTTCGTCCACGGAGAGAAATAGAAGAAGTTTTCCCTCCAGGTTTCTGTCCTTTGTTTTTATTTTACATATTTGCTTTTAGCATATTCCATGGCTCAAATTAAAGTCCACTTTTAATCCTGAACTTTAGTCTTTTCTCAGTCTCCTCTTCCTGAATATAGAGGTAATCATGCTCAGCATCTTTTAGGGCTTTATGCTTTATATTATTTATGTATCTCTTGATTTGCGATACAAGAGATCGCAGTTTAGCAACTGCGGTCGGCTTTTTGTCTTCAGAGAGGTCAACATTCTTGATTTTCTCTTTTAGGATCTCATTCGATGTTCTGCCCTATTTTTCAAACTTTGAATAATGGTAGCAATATAATAAGACCTTCTTTTGTGCAACTCTCAAGGGTTGGGTTTTTAGGCCACTTCTGTTTCCTTTTGTTGTAGTTGCACATGACGGTATGTTATAGCATACATTTTTATATGTTATAGCATATATTTCTATATGTAATAGTGTATATTTTTATGTTATAATATATATTTTATATGTTTTAGTATATATCTTTATGTTATAGTATATATTTTTATAAGTAACAGTATATATTTTTTATTGTTATAGTATATATTTTTTATATGTTATCGTATATGTGTTTATATGTTATAGTATATATTTTTATATGTTATAGCATATAATTGTATATTATAATCATTCTACTTTAATACTTCATGTTCCTTATCCGTTATTGACAAAAATATTTTATATAAAAAATTGAATTTCACTTCTCTGTGTCGGTGGTTTTCTGGAGGCTGTTATTTACCCTTCACATCTATAATTCTGTTTTCTTATCGATTACCAAGGGATTTTCAATGGGAAAATTTCAGATTTATCCTCTTATAAATTTTACCGTCGTTCTACTTGGATTCTTTCCATTTTCCTCGTTTCTTGCTTTCTTAATCTCCTTGAATCCTGAAACTGTGTTAGAATTATTTGTACTCAAACTTTGTAAGGTAATTTGCATAAAGCCACTTATGCAAATTACCCACTGTTACTTGGAGTTGCTTGCAACAATAAAAAAGAAAAAAAGATTAACAGCGAGCATTTCTCAGAAATTACTCTCTTTTTTGCAACAAACAGAAACTCCTCCAGAACAACTGTTTTGGAAACTTTAACCTTTACTTGTAAATATACGTTATTTTAAATACAAGAATTTTATTGTGTTATTCTTTCTCAAAATTAATCAAGTTGTTCGGATAACAAGAAACCAAGAGAAGAGAGGCGCGTTAGAAATAAAAAAAATTCTAACAACTGTCGCTAGCTCTTAAATAAATGTTTTGATGTATGATTAATTTCATATTGTTCATTTCTGTTAATGCTTTGACTTGCAAAATTTATTGTACATTTTGGCAACCTCTTCCCTCTGATGAGAAGAATTGTATTCTTCGAAAGTCCATGTAATTAAATACTTTTTGTTTATTTGTACTCCTTGTCGGATAATAAAATTTTGTATATCTTCCTTACAGGTTTATGATATTTGTTTGAAAATTTGAATAAATTTTCAATAACAAGGAATATATATATATATATATGTATGTATATATATATATATATATATATATATAGTAAGTTAAAAATATCCATGGCAATTAAGCTACACTGAATATTTCTCGTTTCATCCACTCTAGGACTGTTCAAGCTTATGCGCTTAAGCCGAAAGAGTTCTAGAGTGGATGAAACACCGAATATTCAGTGTAGCTTAATTGCCATATATATTTTATAACTTACTAACTAGCTCTACCCACCTATTGAGCATCTTCGAAGTAAATACTAAAAGTTTACGCATAAATTTATACTTTCGTATATTAATTTTATGTGAGTATAAATGAATTAGTTATATATATATATATATATATATATATGGGTGTGTGTGTGTATATATATGACATTTTTTCTAAGTTTATAACAGAAATATATTGAATAGCATTCTTCTGATTAACGTCCTAATTGCATTTTTAGTATTCACTAACTGTGACTATCTGGTTTTAGTAGGGTGTATGCCAATTCCTATTGTAGCTCTTTATTTGAACATAAAATCATAACAATTGAATCATCTCATATGATGTATAGACATACCATATTGAATTTTCAAGAGACTACGGCATTTTTAAATGCCTGTACAAAAAAGTCTGGAAACTTATTGAAGACACTTCGTAAGTATGTATGTATGTATGTATGTATGTGTGTATGTATGTGTGTGTGTTCAATTTTCGCGCCAACTACGCGACGCATATGGAATCTGACTTTGATATGATTGTCAACAAGTTTGGACGTATACTTTTTCGATTCTAGCGGCAAGCACTCCCCAACATCACTAAGAAAATGAGGATGAGAGAAAAAAATTAAAAAGTCTCTTTCTAGAAGAAAACGAAAAAAAAACCGTTTTTTTATTATTATTATTTTTAACTTCTAGTGCATTAACTTAATCAATTACAAGTTGTTTCAATAAATGGGATACAGATTACCCGTCCATACCTTCAGATGGTTTAAGCAAATTTTTTTAACTTTAACCATCTGAAAATATTAACGGGTAATCTGTATCGCGTTTATTGAAACAACTTGTAATGGATTAAGTTAATAAAACCAAGGTTGAAAATAATTAAAGAAAAAAACAAACATATAAAGCTCTACTACCGTATTGAGCAATCTTTTCCTTGTTTTTTTTATAAGATACCTTTTCTAATATATATATATATATATATACATATATATATATATATTTAAATAAGGGAGTAGTCACCAACAATGTGTACTTTTTAACATTATTTTATTATTCCGTGTCTTGGTTTTTCATTGAGAATTATGTTTGGATCATTGTAATAATGTTTTTAAGTCATTGAAATCGTTTACGTACGTTTCAGACGGTCTGATGCGTCCTCGTCAGAAATTATTTTCAAATGTGTAAAAATGGCGATTTTCATAGTTAGTTTGAAGTTTTTCCAAGGGGTGGAGGCTTGTAAGTGTTTATTATACATTGGTATGCTGAATTTTTATTGCTTTTTTTTTTGTCCAGGGAGATTTTGACCTGGCTGTAGTCAGTCAGTCGTTATTTCTTTCTGCTAATGTGTTTTTTCTTTTCCTTTAGGGTGGGGTAGGGTGTGTGTGTGTGTGTGTGTGCGTGTGTGTTTATGTGTGTGTGTGTGCGCGTGTGTGTGTTTGCTTTTATTGGTTCGGGAATGTGTATATTGTTTTATAGTATTTTGGGGTTATTTGCTATTTTAGGAAGGCGGCTGTATATATGTGTGTATGTGTGTGTATACATAAGAAAATGCATAAAAACGAAAAGTGTAAAAGCTTATAACTTTTCTTTATTCGTTTCGCTCGTCTGCTTTTTAGTTGACTACAACATGGTCATTTTCAAGTTCAATGTGAACAAGTTCTTGTTTAGCTGTTTTCTTAAATAATCTAATCCATTTCCAATTTATACCACTACGCTGTTGTCCCGATGACAACATAACCCCCATTAATTATTATCCTAGATTGTTTTTCGGGTCTTTATAAGTGGTGAGTCACTTGTCATGAAAAGCTTAAATCTCCATCTTTTAATGAATTCATCATTTTTCCAATAATCATGGAAATTAGTTTGACTCACACTTGAGTAAGTTTAAACCTCTTATCGATGCTCTCTCATCTTCAAATGCTCGAGGTTTTTATCTACTTGTGAGCTTGTCTCTATCGCTTACATTCTTCTGGTATATCTTTTACGCTCAGTTCTATTCGAAACAAATCGGTATCTAAGGAGAAAAGGGATGACCACTTCCCATACGGTTACCATGGAGATGATATACATGAAGAATTCATTTCTCGTTAGAGTGTGTATTTAAATTTTTTTCCACTTAAGCAAATACTTTTCTACCTATTCACTGCGAGTCTTTTCGGATAATCACCTCAGCCTGTTTTCCTCGATTTCCCACACTATCTTCCGTGCATACGTGTGCGTATACCTGTCCTTACACCACCAACGCTCTCATCCCCATCTTGCATCAATTGTGATGGATGGCTCTCGTCTGGGAGAGGCTTCTGGGTTTGACCTTTACTCCTAATCTGAAATGGAACACGTACACCAAGTCTGTTGCCAAGGTCGCTGGAAAGATGGTGGGATCCTTCTACCGCCCCAGAAGATATCTCACTACTGATGCAATTCTCTATCTATATAAAAGCCAAGTACGTTCAAGGATGGAATACTGTTGCCATATCTGGACAGGAGCTGCTAAAAACACTCTACCCTGCCTTGACAGAGGACAAAATAGACTTCGTGGCTTAGTGAGGGATGCCTTTTTCTCTACCCTTCAACCTCTCTACCACAGAAGAGACGTTACGAGCCTATCTTTGTTTTATCGTTATTTCCATGGCAGGTGCTCGTCTGAACTCCAATCTCTGGTCCCCCCTCGCCAATCTTTCACGAAAAACACCCATCTAGCTGAATCCACTGTGAAAAATTTCCCCCACTCTTTATCTGTGCCTAAATCAAAACGTGGATTCCATGAACAAAGCTTCTTTCTTAGAACTGCACGCATGTGGAACTCTGTTCCGTCTGCCTGCTTTCCACCTGACTACAACTTGGTTGTGTTCAAGTCCAACGTAAATAAATTCCTAATGAACCGCCGCCTTAAGTAAACACTTCATCAAATCTCCACACTAACGTAATGTACTTGCAATAACCCTTATCCCTGAGTGGCTTCCGGGCCTTGATAAGTGGTGACCACGGTGTAAAAAAATGTGTTTAAAGCAAAACAGCCAAACTAAACACCATGATAACTATGTAAACAACATGAACCCTATAGGTTTTAAAAATAAACTGAATTAAGTATTAAATAAGCCCGAACGTGTTGACACAACGAAACAATCAAACCAAATATTATGAATAAACATTTGAATATATATATATATAAACAATAAGCAGAAAGCATTCTCCAAATTACTTTATTCATCATTTAATAGCATCAAAATGTTATATCTTAAAAAATAGCAAATGTATCTCTTTTACGCCACCATCTTTGTATATTAAGAGGTGATGTGCATTAAAACGAAATAATCAAACCAAATATCAAAAATAGATATTTAAATATATAAAAATATCAAAGGTTCTCTAAAATTACTAGGGATGACATTCAACGATTTGCAAAATGTCGATATGTTTTAAAACAATCTTTTACGTCGGTTTTTTTCTTCTCTATATTAAGATTCTATGTTAATAAACATTTATCAGTAGGATAATTCATTATAAACACACCTGCATATGACCAGATTTATTTATTCAAAATCAACTAGAACTTAATGAAATGCGTGTCAATCTTGCAGATGAAAATGATTTGGTATTCTTAAATAGTTGTGATGTAAATTAGTTCTTAAACGATGAAAGCCATATTCTGCAGAATCATTGCACTTTCTAATTAAACAGTTTTTTTTTGTAAATCTATGTGATCTAATGTAACAGAATTGAATAAATAATTGTAATTTACACTGCAAACATATCTATGCTAAGTTAAGAATGTCTATATTTTATATATTTGTATTAACTCTTAAACTAATTACCCTATCATTATTGATGTTATAATATAACTGCTTAATAATACTGTGGTATATATTGTATTTAATTTTATAATATAACTGCTTAATAATACTGTGGTATATATTGTGTTTAATTTTATAATATAACTGCTTAAAAATACTGTGGTATATATTGTATTTAATTTTGTAATATTTTTTTTATATAAGGTGGTCACCACTTATCAAGGCCCGTAAGCCACTCTGGCATAAGGGTTATTGCGTGTACAGTAAGTTAATGTTGAGATTTGATAACGTGTCTACTTAAGGGGGCGGTTCATCAGGAATTTGTTTATGTTGGACTTGCAGAAATCCAAGTTGTAGTCAGGTGGGAAACAGGCCGACGGAACAAAGTTCTACAGGCGTGCACTTCTGAGAAAGAAGCTTTGTTTATGGAATCTACGTTTTGGTGTTGACACAGATAAAGAGTGGATGCATTAAAAGTAACCAGCCACTTCCTCCCCCACTGTACCACACACTCAAGATCAGAGGAGAGAGAATCAGAGGCAACTTTGTCATTTACGGCCTTTGATGTGTTGCCATAGACGGTCATGCCATCAGCATAAATGTCAACGAATGATTTAAGTATGCGTTTTGGGAGATCATTAATGAAGATCAGGAAGAGAGTTGGGCCCAGGATGGACCCCTGAGTGACTCCAGCATTAATACCGAGGGTCTCTGATTTCTGCCCATCAACCATTACTCTTATGAGCCTATCAGAGAGAAATGATTTAATGATCGAGAAAACATTTCCAGTTACTGTGGTATATATTGTGTTTAATTTTGTAATATTACTGCTTAATAATACTGTGGTATATATTGTGTTTATGCTTAATAATACTGTGGTATATATTGTGTTTATGCTTAATAATACTGTGGTACATATTGTGTTTATGCTTAATAATACTGTGGTTTATATTGTGTTTATGCTTAATAATACTGTGGTATATATTGTGTTTAATTTTGTAATATAACGACTTAATAATACTGTGGTATAAATTGTGTTTATTCTTAATAACACTATGGTATATATTGTGTTTAATTTAGATGTAAATGGTATCTAACATAAGTAGAATCTTGACGTGAAATTCCCATATCTCTGATTTTGCAAAATTTAAACAATGACTTTTAATAATGAATTAATATTCAATAGAATTTCAATTTTTTATAAACTAGCGGGGGGGGGGGCTGCCCGGCGTTGCCTGGGTGATTTTAGGTGTGTGTATGGGGGGATAAGTAATAACCCTGAAACGATGTTAAAAAAATCGGAAAAAATAAAATCCCCCCAAAAAAAGAAAAAAAAACAGCAAAAAAAAACCGCTGTGTGTATAGGGGGGGGGAGTAAAAAAATAAAGAAACGTTGCCCGCGTGTCTAAAGATGTAAAAAAAAAAAAAAGAGGTTTGATTGACAGATAGCCACTAAATGAGGTCACCGCGGGAGCGTTACGAGATGACTTAGCAGCGGTATTTTATTTTTTATTAAATTACGTATTTCGTTTCCTGTCTAGACATCTTTCTATCTGTCTGTCTGTCTGTCTGCCTGTCTGTCTGTCTCTCTCTCTCTCTCTGTTTGCGTTTGTGTATGTCTCTGTCTCTCTCTAAAAAAGAAAATGGCGTTTGGCTGTTTTTTTTTGTAAAAACTTCGATCGTTAATATTTTTGTAAGCGTATTTTATTTTACTTCACATTTTTTGGCTTGTTATTTTTCGTTTAACTATCGTATCTAACTATTTTGAATGCGCTAATAACTTTGGTAACGTTGCCATAGCGTAGAAGTTCATAGTTTAGCTTGTGTAAGGGTTAAATTTTTTTTCTACCGATAACAACATGTTTTTTTTTAAATTCAGACTGCCATTAGAGCTTGCTGACGTCAAGATCACGTGACATGACTCAGCGGGTCTTAAATACAAGTTGACCCAAAATAAACGAGCCCGTGTATACTTTATGTATAAGAGTTGGTGCCCGTATTTTGGGGGGCAGTTATAAATCGATTTAAAAATATGTACTGTTTAACATTAAAATGTCACTTTTTTGGGCCTCCCTGCAGAAAATCGATCAGTTGACGCACTTCGGATAGTCACTTTGGACCGATTTTTCGATATTTGTCATCCGGAGGGTGGCGCTTTCGTATAAGACCAAGTTTGTGAATTTTTGTTGTGTCTGTCGAAAGTTTTTAGCAGACACACAAACATACATACATACATACAAACACACGCACACACATTTTCGCTTTTATATATATAGATGTCTTAAAATGCCTGAGAAAACATGATATGGACAAGAATTTTAAAATCCTTAAATTTCAGATCAGCATTGGATCTATATTTATTCAATAATTTTAAATAAATTATTAACAGATAATAAAAGATGGGATGAGACTGACACACAATTTGTGTTGTTTAATCTTGCACTGATTAACAAAAATGTTTGCACTGATTAACAACGAATGTTTTCACTGATTAACAAAGAATTTTTGCACATAATTCAATGCATATATTTGACGATATACTCAGATGATTTCGACTGGAATGTTTCAAGAATATGTTTGGACCGTAAATATAAGGAAAAGGTAGGCTACTTATATAGAAATAACGGATGACGTACCTAAAGTGTCTGCCGTCAGCGTTTTCTGTTTTCGACATCGGATGAATAATCGACACTGCGTGATCGATAGGAATCGTCAACATGACTTATTGAGTGACGAACCGTTTTATTAGAATTGAAACTGATTTCTATGATCATCAATTGTGGAGAAAAATGTGTTTTTCTAATTAACTCTGGATATCTCATCTTCTTTTTTTTTCTTTGTATAAATTTTCAATTTTTTTTCTTTGTATACATTTTATTTGTTTTCTTTGTATACGTTTTATTTTTTTTTCTTTGTATATATTTTACTTTTTTTCTTTGTATACATTTAACTTTTTTCTTTGTATACATTTTACTTTTTTCTTTTTATACGTTTTACTTTCTTTTTCTTTGTATACGTTTTTCTTTTTTTTCTTTGTATACGTTTTTCTTTTTTTTCTTTGTATACGTTTTTCTTTTTTTTCTTTGTATACTGCTTTTTATATTTTTCCTTTTTTTCTTTGTATACGTTTTTCTTTTTTTCTTTGTATACGTTTTTCTTTTTTTTCTTTGTATACGTTTTTCTTTTTTTTCTTTGTATACTGCTTTTTATATTTTTCCTTTTTTTCTTTGTATACGTTTTTCTTTTCGTTTCTTCGTATACTTTTTTCTTATTTTTTATATGTTTTCCTTTTTTTCTTTGTACACTTTTTTCCCTTTTCTCTCTTGATCGTCCTTTTTCGTACGTTTCTTCGTAATCTTTGACTTTTGCATTATAGCCATCCTATCTGCTTTTCGTTATTCATTTGTACTATTTTGTCTTTTTTATGTATGTCTACATTTTTCTCTTAACATACCCCATTAGTTTATTCCATTCTCCTCTTTCTATCTCCCTTTTGTTGTTGTTGTTGTTGTTGTTATTTTTCTTCTTCTTCTTCTTTATGCTCTTTCTTTATCTCGTTTTCGTTACTACTTCTACTCATTACATGTCATGAAACTATATTGAATTGGAATAAAGATAACATATTAAATTGCTTGTGGATGAAATCTGAAACATCTCTAATCATATTTCATCCTATTGACATTGGCGATATTACTTAAAGAACCTGTACACTCTCTACTATTATTGAAAATTAATAACGCCTGAGACTATCCAATATCTCTACAAAGCAACATTTCGTTCTTAAGCACAGCCCCCAAAAAGAGTCGCCAACTTAATAGGTCATGCACTATCAGCCAATGTCCAACCCCTTTCCCATCGCCGAAATGTTACATCTCTGCATCTATTTTACAAGTATTTCATTTAAATGTGCTTTAAAGAGCGGAAGCACTTGTGCCCCCTCGACATAACTACCTCCTACTAACCGGACAAGCAGCTAAGTCCCACCTCTACACTGTAGAGATCAAAGATGCTGGAAGATTTTCTACTCTAATAATTTCTTCCTTCAAACTACTAGACTTCGGAATTCCCTCCCGTTTCTCTGCTTTTCCTGACTGTAATGACATGCAAATGGTTAAATGTAGTGTGAAAAGACATCTTGTTGCTCAACTCCCTACATTTTGCCCCCATAGATTTGGTCTTATCTATAATCCTCTTATATTTAAATGGCAATGTATTTATTTAGGTGAAAATCAGTATATATCTATAATATAAAGCTGAACGTCTGTGTGTGTGTCTGGTCACGAATAGGCTCCTATATGGTTGACTATTATAGAAAACTGATCACATATAATGATAGACGATGTATTGAGATACAGGAATGGGTATGTTTGATCTGGGATAATGATGATTCATTAAAATTGTGGGGTCTGCGTACGCGCCTGGTCCACAAAGTATGGAAATAAAAAATAAAGTATGGAAATAAAAAATAAAAAATAAAAAAATAACGTTGACAAGTGTACATAATAATACTTTGATAAGTATGTTTTAACTTAAAAAGGGGTGGTATAATAAAATTGTGGGGTCTGCGTTCGCTCCTGGTCTCCATAGAATGGAAATAGGCACATACTTTAATAAAGATTTTTCATATCTATCTGCGTAAGTATACTTTGATAATTATGTTTCAGTTTGAAGAAATATAGTATAATAAAATTATGGGGTGTTCGTTTGTGCCTGACCTCCATAGAATGTAAGTATGTCACAAAGTTTAAAAAGTTTTTTTTTTATATAGATCCACAGAATATTGTGATAAGTGTTTCAGTGTTAAACAGGTATGGTATAATAAAATATTGGATTTATCTATTTTATTTTTACTTTCATCATATTTTGCTTTGGTTTTGATACCCCCAAATTCAACCCAAATTTACAAGCCTTCCTTTTCATAACCTATCATACTTTCATAAATCAGAGTCTATTTTCTGTAGACTTTTTTGAACCCAGTCGACGACGGGTACTTTTGCTAGTATATATATAAATATGTGTATGTGATTAACATTTTTTTTTTTTGGAAAAAGTAACTCAGCAGAATGCTCAATTAAAAGGAAAATCCGAAAATAAGAGTGTATTTATATTTTGTATTTTATGTACAGAAAGTTGTTAGATGAGACAAGACAAGTCATTGGTACCGTTGGTTTCAAGCCCGATTATTAGGGCATTTAAATTATCCATATCAAGCTCTCTTCAGCCAATTCTCATCATACATGTTATACATCGTTCAATTCACATTTAAAAGGTCAGTATTGGCTGAAGAGCGTTTGATATGGATATTTTAAACAGTCGTAATTAGCGGGCTTGAAACCGACGGTACCAATGACTTGTCTAATCTAACAACTTTCTGTACACAAAATACAATATATATATATATATATATATATATATATATATATATATATATATATACTAGCTGACAGTCCGGCGTTGTCCTGTCGTACAACATGCTTAAACGTGACATTTTAATTTATGCTGGTTTCGTATAATTATAGAATCAATCATTTATTGATTATTATATATTACGAGGAATAACTTACCTAGTGGACTAATTTGAAATTTTTTTAAAAAAGTATATAACATTAATAATAATAATAATAATAATAATAATAATAATAATGATAATAATGATAATAATAATAATAATAATATGTGTTTCATCAAATTCCGTCTGTGTTTGTTTATAATATCACGTTAGTTGATATGTAGGTTTGATGGCGAATGCCCTGGAAAAGTCACTTCTGATTAATGTTTAGTTTTAAAATATGCAAACGGAGAAATGATTTGCGGCGATTTTAAAAGTTTTCTTTTCTATTATCGTAAATTAAATTCATTAATAAGAAAAAAAATAAAAGGAAATGGTGAGGAACACCGGGGCTTGAACGGGGGATCACTCAATCTGTTGTCGAATACTACGCCACTAAGCTATATCCAGATGACAATAAATCTGTGTTGTTTTTAAAGAAGAAATGATTTGCTGATATTTTATTATCTCCCTTGGTTCACGTAACGTAAAATATTCCTTTTCATCTATAAGAGAGAAAATCTATTTTTAAGACGGATTTTTTTTTCGATTTTCGATACTTATCGGATGAATTTCCGTACAAAACATTTCTAAGAACACTGCCAGAAATATAAATTACCTTTGTGCTAAGTTTCGGAATATATGAGAAAATGTCTTACACACACAAGCAAAGTGACTTTTATATAAGAGTTGATATATATTAATATGTTCTGTGTGTATGTGTGTGTGTGTGCGTGTGTGTAAAAAAACGTGTTATATATCGTTCAATGCACATTTAACGAATCCATAAGAATAGTTCGAATGTAATTGATTAGAAATATTCAAAACTATCTCGAAATATTAGCACGTGAAAAGTCTGTCTTTTATTATTTTCTTCGTATTCATCTTATTGATCTCTTTATCTACCTTTTCTCGTTCCATCATTTACTTCTATTTTAATTTTTCTCTATTTTTTCCTCTTATACTTTTATTTCTTTATTTTTTTATTTTTCCATTTCTTCCATTTGTTCATTCTTCTCTTCCTACATTTTTCTTTCATCTTCGTGTTCTTTTATGTTCACCTGCTCTCCTCCTCTTTTTTTTCTATTCATCTTTTTCTTTTTATTCTGCTTTTTCATCTTTTTCTTTTTATCTGCTTTTTACTAATCATATTTCTAATTCGTGTTCTTTTTTATTCACCCGTCTCTCGTTTCTTTATAATTTCTCCTCTTCTTTTTTATTTTCTATTCATCTTTTTTTGGTCTGCTTTCATCTTTTCGTGAACTGATTCTTTTTCTATACTTTTATTCCCTATTTTCCTTGCTTCATGCCGAGTCTTAATTACCCCCCCGCCTCTCCTTAAAAACAAACTAATTTTCATCCCTTTTCATTTTTTCATTGTTTTCTTCACCACCTCCACCACCACCGTCGTCGTCGTCATCGTCAGCGTCGGCATCATCATCATCATCATCATCATCATCATCATCATCATCATCATCATCATCATCATCATCAGTTCTTTTCCACTTCCTTTATCCACTTCCATTATTATTATTATTATCCTATTTGAATATTTTCTTCTAATTACGCCACATATACGTTATTCATTATTTCATTCTCCCTAGTTTCATCGTTTTCTTCTTCTTTTTATTTCTTCTTTTTATATCTTTTCTTCTTCTCGGCCTTCTTTATTTTCTTCTTCTTTTTCTTCTTCTTTCTCTTCTAGTTATTCTTCTTATTTTTCTTCTTCTTCTGCTTCTTCTTCTTATTATTTTTCTTTTTCTTCTTTCTTTTCCTCATCTTTTTCCTTTTTTTCTAGTTCTTCTTCTTCTTCTTCTTCTTCTTCTTTCTCTTCTAGTTATTCTTCTTATTTTTCTTTTTCTTCTTCTTCTTATTATTATTTTTCTTTTTCTTCTTTCTCTTCCTCATCTTTTTCCTTTTTTTCTAGTTCTTCTTCTTTCTCTTCTAGTTCCTCTTTTAGTTCTTCTTCTTCTGCTTCTTCTTCTTCTTCTTCTTCTTCTTCTTCTTCTTCTTCTTTCTCTTCTAGTTATTCTTCTTATTTTTCTTCTTCTTCTTCTTCTTCTTCTTCTTCTTCTTCTTCTTCTTATTATTATTATTATTACTATTATTATTTTCCTTGATTCTCCGTTATATTATTTTCCTTATTTTCTCATCCTACGTACCGTTATTCATCCCCCTCATCCCCCTTCGTTTTTCTTTTTCTTCTTTTATTACTTCCTTTTCTCTATTTTCCTTTTTATTCTTATTCGCAACACAGTGGACAGAGTATTTCGTTAAATTAAGTTGTAAAAAGTGACATTCATGGAGATTCGTCGTTCAATCCTCAGTGCGAGCAACTAAAAAATACAATTGTGAATTACTTATAACTCATACACACTCAATGCTGGGTAAACAAGAACACGAAACCCCCTCAAACAAAGAAGGAATAAATAATAATAAAGAATTCCGGTTGAAATTCCGTGCATATTACTGAAATAGACAGAAAAATTCCCGAGTTCGACAAATACACCAGAAGAAGATCGGGGTATACACTCACCGGAGCGTTATGAAAATGATACTAAAGACGGGAACAGTAGTCCAAAGAATCCAAAACATACGAAAAATTAATCCTCATCTCAAAAATTCAGAATTTGCTGAACATATTTGTCTTTAATTTCTTTCATACTGAACGTCGTTTTCTAACGTTTTTGCCATCATCTTAGGCATGTCTACATTTTTTCTCATATTATGGAGCTTGGTTTCACATTTATTATGGAACTTGGTGTATCTCATTCCTGTTCTTTTTTCTCTTTTTGTGAATGGTTTTCTTTCTCATCTGTTAATTTCCCATTTCTCTCGTTTCCCGTCAACTTCTAATTATCACCAAAGACAAAACAACAAACCAGAAAAGATTGAAAGTCATTCATTACAACTGACTTTCGTTTCATGACGCAATCAATGTTTCTCGTTCAGAAAAAAAAAGCAAGAAAATGTCTGAAAAGTTTGAAAAACTTGATTTCGTTTGACACAAAGTTGAAGAGGCTAAGAAAGAAGGAATTTTGCAATATTTCTTTTAAAACTAATCGAAAATCAAAGTGAATGACACCTAACAAATATATAATCAGAATTGTTTCCGGAAATAATGTTTTACACGTTATAGATTGAACATACTTATTAAACAAAAACAAAACAAAAAAACACGAAAATGACTGTGGTTAAGTGGTTAACGACATGGACTGACGACTTGAGTGTCCCCAATTCGTTCGACAAAAACAAAGACAAAAAAAACTTTCTACCTTGGCCTTTTGTCTAAAAACAAAGTGTCGTACTTGTTCTGATTCTACACTATATGACAAAACGTATTTGATAAACTGATTAAGTTAAAAGGTATTTTTGACGGAAAGGTTTTTCCTCAAAGAACCGACCCCATTCTCTGGGTGTCTGGACCAGTAGCTATAAGTTAGTGTTAAGTTCATGCTTGTATGCCTTCTCGCTTCCAGCTAACACCGCTGGCTAACTTCGTGGTGAAAAGAGAGCAGCTATGCATAAGTCTTCCCTGCCAGTACATAGCCTCCTTATCATCAAGACTCCTACAGTGCCTCCACATTGGCCACACAGGGTAACTGTGTGCCTTGCGACCCCAGGCTAAACTTGTAGGAGATCTCAGAGTAGTAGGGGACCCCAAAGGTAGTGCGTTATGGCCCACTGATGTGTGGACATGCCCTAGCACACTACCAATCCCTACCTCACTGTCTTGTGGGTGCGCTTAGTTGGTCGGAGACCAGGGGAACCAACATCCAAATCAAACACCACTACCTTGTGGGCTTAATCACAGCAAAAGGCTAAGAAATGGGAACTGTGACTTAAAATCCTACTGCTGACTTGCAGTTTTCCTTAAAAGGCTATGGAACCTCATCCAGAAAGAAAAGGCGTAGTAGCGGACACGATAAAGTGACTGTTTACGTCGCTGAGATTACTTTCGACCAGAAGCTGCGGGCTCCTTTGCTGCCAATCGTCACGGGTTCGCTCCACTGGACATGAGTATTGCAGGTTCAGAGGATATCTATCTGATGCGCAACAGATACTACACCTAAACTGCGCAAGCAAGTTTGGGGTCAAGGTTGAAAGTCCTGTGGTGAGGGAGTGCGATTACGCCAACACCGAGGGATAAAGCACTGAGGATCCAACTAGTCATCGTCAAGACTGACGGACTGCATGATGATGATGATGATGATGATGATGATGATGGACCAGCAGAGACTGGTTTTGTTTTGTTGTGTTAGCCCATTATTAACTTTTATTTTTTCCTTTGTTTTGAAGATAGTCTATCACTCGATATGACTTAAATAGCCGGCAGGTTCTCCAAGACTTTATATTTTTTAGGCGACGATCTCCCTGTATCCGAATTGGCGGGTATCTGTTCGGATGCTAGGCTAACAGAATGGACCGGGTCGCTTACTCGCCCGTGAGAGAATTGAGGCCTTCAACGCCACGACCGGAGGCGGAAGTTCTGGGAGAATCGAGATCGCATCGTTGTGGGTTACGCCCGGTGGCACTCCATGTCCGTCCGTGTCCGTAGTGGTTAAACCTGGTGACACCTCATGTCCAACCGCGTCCGTAGGGGTTACACCCGGTGGCACCATATGTCCGACCGCGTACCTAGGGGTTACGCCCGGTGGCACCCCATTTCTGAGGGCCGTAGTCTTACCCGCAACTGCTTCCTCCAGGTTGGGTTACAAAACCCAGTTCCTGGAGTACCATATGCTACGTCTAGTAGCATGCATGTGTTAGGAACCCTCTTTGTACCGCCCGGATTAACATCTGCTCCGAGACTAACGATTGGAGAGTCAGTCATGCTTAATGCAAAGCCGAGAGGCAATTCTGCTCCAGAGATAGAGGAAGGAAAAAAGGTATTTACAGCTTCTCTTCAAATTTTTGGATTTGTATTATGTCAGGACGCACTTTATTTCCTTTTGACGTATTGATTGTTGGTATTTCTGCTGATGAGTAAAGGGCAAAAAAGATTCACTAATTGATATAATAATTAAGTGATTGATTTTGTGCTACGAAACAGATACTGTTAAGAATTGTAAATGTTAACTGAATTAAAGGAATAAATCATAAAATGATCAATGTCATAAACTTTGAAATACATACCTTTGTCATTCATTCATCATATATAATTTACGGGCGCGGCTCCCCTAGGTCGATCGGTCGAACTGCTGACCGTCAACGCGATGGTTCTAGATTCAATCTTCGGCTTGGGAGAGGTACTAGTCTAGCGGAAGGGATGAGTTTCAACGAAACAGGACTGTATGTCGATTACTACTAATATATATATATATATAAGATTTTATCAATAAACATTTCCTTAACAACAAAGAGACACAAAATCTGGGAAATTAAATCTTGCCATACAAGAAAATATTACCTTCATTCATCCGGGTCTTGGTTGCCGAATCTGCCAAAGCTAAAATAAATATCTACCCCTGGGAAATAACCAGCAGACCTCGGGTTATATTTCAGACACGTTATATTCCAAATGCGTTCCTACTGGAAGGGTGGCTCTTTTCTCTGACGTACAGGGCTATACAGGCTCCATTTCCAATGCTCTTTCCCCATCTGTTTAGGCCTTCGTCACGCTCCGTAGACACACCCACAACGCAACAACCCCGTACTCGAGGATAGTGTGTAATCCTCATTTAATTTATTCATTTCACGTCAATTGCCGGCTACAAAATGCGAGTTCAACTTTAAGCGTGAAATGTCATCGGGAATTTTTTTTCATACCAATTTTTGTATGGAAACTTCGTATTTAAACTTATTCTAAAGTGTTTTAATTAAAATTACAAGTAGTCTAAAGTTGATATCATTAGAGTCATAGTCGATAATCATGCAAAGTTTTTCTATAATTTTCTATTTTTCAGCGACGATCAAGTCTTGATTATCACCTTAATGAAACCACAAGTTTAATTTTCATTCTTACTCGACAGACCTTACACTATCTATTTTTTAAAATTAAAACACTTTAAAATATGTAAATACAACAAAACCTCATCCAAATAAGTAGAAGAATAAATTCATTTGTTGTATTTTTTGCCTTTTTCCTTATGTTTTCTATTCTGAAAAATGATCAACTATTTTTTAATTAAACTACTAGAAATATATTTTTGGTTAAATTCAAGATTAGTTCCCCGATGTTTGCAAACGTTTTTCCCAGGGTTATAATCTTCACAATGAGATGATTTTTTTTATTGTTCTTTATCTGTTATGCCACGGTCAACAATGATATAAAGATTCCAATATTCGACAGACCGATTCCCGAGTACAACAGAATAAGTATATCGGAGGTTATATCGGCCGAAACATTGCGAAAATAACACCGATATCAACGAAGCATTTGGCCCCGGAACAATAACTTAATGCCCAGAACAATTGTGGTTTAAGAGACTTCGTGGCGACGACGATAGTTTTGCAGATGATCAGCCATATTAATCGGTCATCGGATGTTGACAACGATCATTTAAGAGCCTTAGTGGGAGTCAATCCATGCACAGCTGTTTTGCTTCTGAATTAGACGTAACGTATACAGCACTTTTTAACAAACTGAGAGAGATTGGAAAGGCAAAAAAAAAGAGCGTCTTACGAACTGAACGACAACAACACCAAACTTTCAGGAAAAACACTCGTCTAGCCAAAACCGCTATCAATAATTTCCCACACTCTTTATCTGTGCCTAAACCTAAAGGTAGATCGCATGAACAAAGCTTCTTTCTTAGAACTGAACGCCTGTGGAATTCTCTTTCGATTGCTTGCTTTCCAGCTGACTACATTTTGATTGTCTTCAAGTCCAACGTAAACAAGTTCTTGATGAACCGCCACCCTAAGTAATATAATTTACAAAATCCCCACTACTATATTTACTACGCTATAATCACATTGACTAATGTATACCCATCAACCCTTATTCTCAAGAGGCCTCTGGGCCTTGATAAGTTGTAAAACCTGTGTAAAAAACAATGCTGTTATGAAGTGTCATCTTTCCTTCTTTTACGCAACAAGAATGACCAGTTTCTCGACCGGGTTGTGACTTGCGATAAAAATGTGGGTACTTTACGACAACCGGCGACGCTCAGCTTAGCTGACTACGAAGCTTCCTGACACTTTCTAAACCAACTACCATCTTTTCACGCATCTCGACAACTTTCTGCGTGAGAAAGACTTCAAGCACATCAGCGAAATCAAATGCCTTCAATGATTTATCGTTTCCAGAAAACAAGATTTAACGGTACTGGCATAAATACACTTGTTTTACGCCAGCAAAATGTGTTGATTCTGATGGTGCTAATTTCAATCAATAAAGTTTTGTTGGAGCCATGATTTTAAAAGTTAAAAACCGCAAGAACTTTCTTGTCAAAATGATATATATCATATCGCTGGTTGATTTAATCATTCTAACGTTAAGATTTATATTAACAGTTTTTGAATGTATGTTCACAATACCTATGTGCTACAGTGCAATAGAAAAGATTTCACTTGCCTTTAGTATTTTTATTTTGTACTCTGATCTGGTTACACCCCTCTACATTAATGTCCGTAGGTATAAAGAATAATTATTATTTAATTATAATTATAAATACCTTTAAGAATAATTTAGGATGGCCACTGTTTGATAAGTAGAAACTAAGAGGCTGTCATCTATCGTTTCTGCAACGTTCAGGACTTATCTCGTTTGGACACTCTGGATAGGCTAATGTTGGAGTGTGTATTAGTTTTTATTTCCTTTTATTCTTGTGGAAATTGTATGGTGGGACGGAGATGAAGATTAAGTTAATAAAGTCAAAGCTGACTTCGTGGGTGGGTTCGAATCAGCTTATGGAAAGAAATTAGCATCCTACACTGATGATTGCATAAGTATATTACACTAGTGTCTGTAAGTATAACAGATTACATATAATTATACACACACACACATATATATATTATACTGCGCATATTTTCTATTTAGATTATATCTATATATAGTTATATGTACTCAAACATGTGTATGGCTTTATTTTATTTCACTTTTTTATTGAGTATATACTTACGTACAATATATATATATATATATATATATATATATATATATATATATATATATATATATATAACCTCAGAAGATTTAAGATCGCAGACCTGTTTGATGCATCTTGCCCAGATAGTTGGGAGCATTTTAATGCGACATTGAAGCGATTCATTTTGTTTTTCTTGGGGGATGGGGAAATGGTTTCAGAAATCTTAACTTTTCGCTTTTGAACCTTGAATCATTCATCATATATCGATTTTATCAAACGGTCCATCATATGATGAGATATTTACAACCAATCTTGTAGATTGCATGGCTCCTAGCTAAAATGGAACCATCAGAATGTTTTTCAATTTCGCGTAAACATGGTTGAGTCTGGCATCAACTCGTTCGTTTGAACCACGATGTAAGGATCGAATTCCTATTAATCGCTGGAAGGTTTGACTTACGAATAAATATGGCGTCTAAATTTAACTATACGCTTAATACTTTTAAATGTTGATCGTTTTTAGGTTTCTATAAAATATGAAGACGACTGACTTGTTCGCTTTACATTAAATTAAATAATTTGGAGATTATTACCTCTGAAAAGCAATTAAGCTCATTGTATACTATTAACAGAACCTAAGTTGCTGTATCTTAAACCATACCTATATAAAATATTGTTGTATTGTGGCTTGTACGTAATGACTTCCGCTCACCTCATGATATAAAAAGAAAGCACACAAAGCCCATAGGAGAGAGAGCGCATCCCATTAAGATGAACAGAAACTAACAACAACTATTTGTAAATACGTATTGTTCTTGCTTTGCTATTTCGTCATTGGCAGAACTCGGATAGGAGTATACATTTTACTTATTAGGATTGAGCCAGCCCCAGCTACGATGTGATGTATGTGATACACCGTTCAGATGTCGCGGTGGCAAACATGTGCTTGACATGCAGGTTCAGGAAGGCATCTTGCAGAAGGTTTCTGGTACATTATTACATGGAGTACCGGCTTGTCGCCTATTCATCAAACTAGTTTATTCGGGAGTGTATCTCCCCTGGTGAAGTAAACGTGCACCCACATACCAACCTGGAAATTTCTACGATCAGACGCAGTACATACAGCACTTACCACTCCCAGATTGTCACTCATATGATACTGGCCAGGCTCATCGTTGCTTACCTAATAAAGCAGTTTTCTTAGTTTTTCCTTCATTTTTTGCGATAGAACAAATATTAAATATTCGAATCATCATCATCATCATCATCATCATCATCATCATCATCATCATCATAATTGGTTTAACGTTCATTTAACAAATATTAAATATGCACATATGCTAACAAAGATTTTTAGCAGATAATCATCATCATCATCATCATTATAGCCATCATCGGTTTGACGTCTATTTTGCATCCAGATCACAGCCTATAAAATAAGACTTCAAACATTATGCGTGAAAAGGTAATGGGAAATGCGTTTTTATACAATTCTTGTATTTTCTGATAAGGTTGGCTAAAATATGTACAATGGCATTTCTTAAACGTTATGACCAGTTCTCTGTAATATAGGAAAATCAATATATGGAGACAGACAGACCGATAAATAGGCCGACTGACAGGCTGACAGACCGACAGACATATAGCCGTTTATATATTAGATTATGTATATCTTATCCTATATTCTATAAAAATGCAACATTGAATCTGCTTGCGCTAGTATATATATATATATATATATATATATATATATATATATATATATATATACATATATTCTAATAACACCGTTTTGCTATCAGATATGTTCCACATGATTTACCTGCAACTGATCATTCAAAGATGTATCTATTCAATCTGCAAAACACGGTTTTCAAATTCGCATTTAAATTCCGACAAACAAGCCATTCTATTCTGTTATTCCACATTTTGTAAACAACGTATCTATCAGATACCTTTCATCGTCCTAAATTTCAAATGTCCTCCATTTTGACTACGTTACCACGTTGAAGACAAGGGTCGTATTCCGGTCAAACGGTATCCAAATGTGACAGGTAACGACTCAAAGTGTTCACCGGTACGTAAATGTAGTCCTAGGTTGTTCAGATTTCGGAACACCGACAAATGTTTAGTAGCCTAGCCGATTATGGGGTTAATGTGCGGTTCCAGACATTTGTTGTTCCATAGTAGGTAAACAAACAAAATAAAAAATAGAAAAGATAATATTTAAAAAAAAAAGAGGGGAAAAACGAAGTATCCAAAGAAATAGGAGTGCAACTAACCAGTCTGGACCGGCGTTAGTTTTCTTGCCCTTTTATCTGTTTGGTGTCAACTGAAAGAAATCAACTCAAATAAATGCCAATCGTTTGGTATTTGAATCACGAATTCTGTAGGCTACGAATAAAAATCCAGTCATAAATTCTATTTTCTAATGATTTGCCATTGACAGTACAGTTAAATAGAAAAATATATATATATATACAATTTTCTTTTTTCAACTACGCAGAGATTACAGTTGTGTAAACAGTTCGCCCAGAAAAAAAATTGCGACGCACTATTATCCCTTTTTATTTCTTTCCTTCTCTCTCTCTTTCAGTCAGTGAACGGGGGGTATATCATACGTAGAGAGGCAGTTCAAACTCAACTCCTTACAATTCGGATCTCAACTCAATTCAACACAAAGTCCATCTGCCAAAATCACGCTCCGCATACATTCTTATTATAGGTGATGAGGGAGGTGAGACGAGGTCTGGGGTTCCATTCAGCCAACCTACCTTCGTAGCATTAAAATTAAATTCGCCCTGATTGGCTAATTTGGTAAAATGACTTGTGCATATAAATTAATTTTCCATCATATGCTTTTCACACAGGGCAAACACTTACACCTAGACGTCGGGTTCATATGCGCTCTGCAAAAAACTCAAGTTTAGAAAAAACAAACGTGAATACTACCATACGCCAGCAATGGGTTACTTCACAAAACAATATTATTACTAAATATTATTATCAATCCCAAAACAACATTATTCAAAAAAACAATATTAGTATTAAATATTATCATCAATCCTCAAATCCTCTCAGCAGAAGTCGTTTTTTTTTCTTATTTTGGTTTGAGTTACCAATTAAACAAATTGAATCAGCAAGACAACCGGGAGTTGTTCGAATAATAAAAAGCTCCAACTCTGCTCTTATTTTAACCGTTATTGATGTCATTTTCGACCATTACTGTTCGTTGGGTCACACCATACTCTCAAAGTCTCACCAGGTCAGGGCGTTTTTTTAATCTTATAGTTAATAGCAATTATTATGAATTGAGAATATTATTTCAAGTTCAGAGAAATGAGAATTAGTGTAATAAGCGGTCGTCTTTATATTCATACTGAACAATTAGTTACTGCTTGTGTCTACTATTATGTTCAGCATTTGTTTAGTTTGAAAATTGATAATTCATTATTTTACTATCTAATTCACAGAAATGGAAAACATTATTTCATATTCAGATGTTTATTAAGGGAAATCACTCTAGACAAGACAGGAAATCACTTTATGTACGCATCTAACAAAAAAGAAAATGTGGTTCGTATTATTTGTTTCTTTCCGGCTACTGTTCTCATCTTGCACTCATTTCACAACGTTTCGGTCGATTTAAACTACGCATCCTTTTCTATTGTATCTTGTCGAACTCGGAAATCTGAACCAAATTTCGAACGGAACTTTATATTTAATTCACGGGGGAAGCATCCTTTCGTTCTGAATGACAGGATAGTAATTCGCAATTGTATCTTCCGATCGCCCACATTGAAAATTGAACTTTCAACCTTCAGGAGAATATCATTTAAATAATTGTTTTTTCTAACTACTAGTGCACCACGGGTCCTTAAATACAGTTTTGGTATGGATTTTGGGAGAATAAGCCTAATTGTAAATATCACTATTTATTACTAATTAGTATATATATATATATATATATATATATATATATATATATATATATATATATATATATTAAGTAATGTGATTTATAATTTAAAAATTTTTAAAATTTTTAAAATTTAAAAATCAAAATTTAATTAAATTAAAAATCAGTTTCATAAGAAGGAACAACAACAAATTATAAATCACATTACTTAATATTGAATTAGCTCTAGGACATTTAACTATCGAGCTTATTATATATCTAAATTACAACGAGCATTTCCTGTATTTTAATTAAACTAGTAATTTCACTATTACATTAAAATACACTTAGCTCTTTAGACTATTATTCTAATCTCCTTTAAATTATATATATATATATATATATATATATATATATATATATATAAAAGTGGTGGCGGGTGTCTATTTAAATAGACATTCCGACGAGTTATTTACGGGCGTCGATTCCATAGTCGAGTGGAAGAATAGCCGACTGTCAACACGACGGTTCTATGTTCAATCCTTGGCTTGGGAGAGATGCTAGTCTAGCGGCACTGATGAGCTGTGATACAACAAAACAGGACTGTATGTCAATGACTACAAATATATATGTGTATATGTATATATATATTTATATATTTCTGTAGAAATATATTTTCTTTTTATATATCAATCCTTATATCAGAAGCTCAGTGTAGTTACAAAGCAATATAGAGAAATAAATGACAACAAGTTATATTCTCAAATTCATGATGTTGACCATCTTATAATTTATTCCTTTAATTCAGTTGACTTATGCAATTCTTTACAGTATCTTGAAACATATACTCTTAAGAATTGTATAAATCGACTGAATTAAAGGAATAAATTATAACATGGTCAAACATTATAAATTTAGAATATAACTTTTTTTCATTTATTTCTCTCTCTCTCTATATATATATATATATATACATATATATATATATATATATATATATATATATGTATATATATATATATATTCATTTGAAGAAGAACAAGGATTAGTTGACAAGTTTTCCAATGCCGCAAAAGCATTTGGTTTGACGATTAGTATTAAAAAGACAGAAGTTATCTACCAACCAAAGCCCACCTCGTTGCAAGAAGGTGGTGTGAATATTCCGAGATGAGAATATGTGGAACCGCCTCAGGAAATCTTAATGAATAGACAGCCTCTAAAGTATGTTAAATCCTTTGCATATCTCGGAAGGTGAATTCGTCAGTATCACTTGATGATGAGATATTGAGCAGAACTTCAAAGGCGACTGATGCCTTCGGCAAACTGCGGTCAAGAGTATGGAATGAAAGACGTTTGACTCTAAAGACCAACATCTCAGTTTATCGCGCAGTGATTGTTTCGATACTCCTGTATGAATCGGAAGCCTGGACCCCATACCGATGGCAGATTGAGCAACTGGATACGTTGCATAAGCGTTGCCTTCGCAGTATATGTGGATTAACATGGAAAGACAAGGCCCCTAACTCGGGATTGTTTGCTAGGTGCGACATTTTTAGTATTGAGGCCTTCCTGATGAAGTCTCAGCTTCGCTGGGCTGGTCACCGTGTTCGCATGGATGAAAACCGTCTTCCTAAGCAACTAGCATACAGTCAACTGAAAGAGGGTAGTCGAAATGTTGCTGGTCCAGTTCTGAGGTGCAGTGATAAACTGAAAGACAATCTTAAGCACGCAGGCCTGAACCCAAAAGCTTTGAAGAAGATGCTGCGGATAGAAAATGTGGAGGGAAAAATGTTTTGCGGGCATTAACACATACATTGACACACGGCTATCGAATCAAACAAATCTTCGTAGAGCAAGAATAGGAACAGCACCTTCCCAGCCTGTGTCCTGTGAGTCGCGCGGCTTGGTTTGTGGGAGCAGAGCTGGCCTCATGTCACACATGCGGCACAAGCATTGAAGGCAGAGTGAAACAGAGCGAATTTTTGGCCCTCATTCATTGAACCCGACGGGAGAGTCCATTATATATATATATATATATATATATATATATATATATATATATATATATATATATATATATATATATATATATATTGTTATTGCTAAATACTGCACATATTATCTAATTATCTATTATTTATAATTAGTAGTTTCTATATCGTGTTAAATTTTATACTAGATCTACTTTATAATTGATTGTCGCTTCACATATGTTCTGCTTCTTAGTTCTGTTCATTCCAGTCTTTAATTTTTACTTGGTTCCATAATGGTAGATGGTATCCCTTTTCCCCCGGATATGGCCATCCAGTTCAAGAGAAAGATCCAGATTTCGACAAGTTACTATTGAAGGAGGTCGGAGGCTACATCGACTGAGACGTTGTGAAAATGACACTCAAGATGAGAACAGTATTCCGATAAATACAAATAATACGACTAACTAATCCTCATCTCAAAAATTAAGAAAAGTAAAAAAAAAATTATCGCAAAAAACGGATGATTTTTAGTTTTGAAACGATTAAGTTATAGTATTGAGAAAACAGTCAGCAGGAAGAAAATTCCACAAGCCCGTTATTCTTCGAAACAAGCTCTGCAATGAGAATCTGTATTACAATGAAATATCAAACATGCGAATTGATGATACATTATTTAATCTGCGACATAATCACGTTGACACACCGGTTCCCGTCAGATCATCGAAGTTAAGCAACGTTTAGCCTGGTCAGTACTAAAATGGTTGCCAATTTGTAAATTCCAGGTATTTTATGAGCTCTCCGCTTATTGCGGCAGTGTTTCCAGTCAGTCCTGGTCCAATTCAGGAGAAGTGTGTTTGGTGATTGCGCAACCTTTGCCTCACAATTAATCGCGCAGTTACCCTTACAGGGGTGTTTGTTACCTCTTGAGACTGAATCGAGACATCGAGCGATTCAATCTGTAAAAGAATTCGTTCACAATTCTCACGGTTTTCACATTCACACATTAAAACCCATACAAATAAGCAGTTACCTTTGTTTATTAATTTTTTTTTACTGCTAATTAATTCTTTTAAAACCATTTTTCTTTCGTATACCGTCTACACACGCTAAATTGAGTCTAACTTCTAATGGCTATTTATCCGTTTAAAACGCATCTATACACTCTGCGGAATATTCGTTTTACAAATGAAGCTTGTGGGAACAATGAGAAGGACAGTTGTTAAATAACGTGAAATAAGGAAAACCAAACATTTCCGATGGAGACGTGAGGACGAAATAACAAAACCAATCGGACGAGAAAGGGTAACGAAGCTGACATCGATGTTGAACCCGAAATTTTACGCAACAAACTATAATTCTCCACTTCGGTCGAACAATTTCTAATATCGTTGTTTGCCTTTCTTTTCATTACGTCCGACTTCTGATCCAGTGTCTGGACAGCGTGTCATGTTTATTGATTGAAATAAAGCAAATGGGATTCGCATCGATTTCTTATCTGGCAAGTGATGAAAAGCCAGACAGTCGCGATATATGGTCGTTCTGCCTCGGATTCATACGACTTATCCTTTGTTTCCCTTCAGATGATGATTAATGTGTGAGAGACGGGTAATGGGGTGTACCTTCCCGAATCTCTTATTGGACAGATGGCTTTTGACCTTTGACATATAATTTAGGAAAAAACCTTCAAGTTATTAGCAGTTTTGATTGGATTTGTATGTCAGCCATTTTGACGACGGTTTTAACGTTTTGCAATAGTATGACATTTCTGTTTTTTTTATTTAATCGAATTACTTTTAAGAATTATGATTAACCGGAAACATTATTTGAAGTTCAGATGGAATAATGTTAATGTTACTTGCAGTCGTCCGCTTATTCATCATGCTTGACAAGTCATAACTAATGTGTCATAATCGCTAGTATTATATGCTTCCAACTTGATTTTATTTGTAAATTAAATAAACTTTTATATATCTAGAAAGAATATTCTTGAATTGGAATAGTAATATACTATTTAATTCCATATTATCCGCACGGATTACATAAGTTTTCATTAGTTTGCTATCAAATTTATATGGGGAAGTACATCATATACTAACAATATCGTTGTGTTTGTAGGTTCTCGCTCATCTCCAAGTAGTAGCTAGTTGTTTCTCTACTTTATTAATGCTCGTGAAAAAATGGCTTTAAAGGCATAGTCTATGATTAAAGACTCACGAACAGTGTTCACATGGAACACGTACATCAATTCTGTTGCCAGGGTCGCTGGAAAGATGGTGGGTTTCTTCTACCGCTCCAGAAGATATCTCACTACTGATGCAATTCTCTATCTATATAAAAGCCAAGTACGTCCAAGGATGGAATACTGCTGCCATATCTGTGAAGGAGCTGCCTAAAAATAGCCTATCCTGCCTTGACAGAGTACAAAATAGACTTCGTGGCTTAGTGGGTGATGCCCTTTTCTCTTCCCTGCAACCTCTCTCCCACAGAAGAGACGTTGCGAACCTGTCTTTGTTTTACCGTTATTTCCATGGAAAGTGCTCGTCTGAGCTCCCATCTCTGGTTCCCCCCATCGCCAATCTTTTACGAAAAACACCCGTCTAGCTGAAGCCACTGTCAAAAATTTTCCCCAATCTCTATCTGTGCCTAAATCAAAACGTGGATTCCATGAACAAAGCTTCTTTCTTAGAACAGCACGCCAGTGGAACTCTGTTCTGTTTGCCTGTTTCCCACCTGACTACAACTTGGATGTCTTCAAATCCAACATAAACAAATTCCTGATGAACTGCCCCCTTAAGTAGACACTTTATGAAATCTTAACACTAACGTACAACGTACTGTACATGCAATAACCCTTATCCCTGAGTAGCTTCCGGGCCTTGGTAAGTGGGGATCTCCTTGTAAAAGAAAATGGTAAAGACAGGACGAGGGTGTTTATTCAATATCATTTTCCTTCATCTTCTTCATTTTCTCTCCTCCTCTCCTCAAATCCGTGATGTCTTGAAACGTTGCCCTCCTCTGCGTGTTATTATCACTGGAAGTTTGTTCACAAAAGGACGAGTCTATGTTGGCTCAGACTAGGTTGCGATTAATCTGGTCTTTATAACATATTTTCGGGGAACGTCGTGGTCTTGTTGCGTTGGAAACCTCGCTATAGAGCATTTTCTTGGGGGATCTAAATAAATCCATTCAGTGGACATTAGCTGCCAAACGAGTGCGCTGGAAGATGATCGTGAAGCTCAGACAAGCACTTACCATATAAATAACGATAGACCAGCGACTGGCTTGCAACGTATCCTCTGTGGAAAAGACGTTGGAGGGAATAGAAAAAGGCATCACTTAATAATTTTCAGAATTATTTTGAACTTTGTCAAGACAAGATATTCTGCTCGGAGCAGCTACTATCCAGATAAGGCAAAAGTACTCCATCCTAAGACGTCACTGACAATAATGTTTTAATAATCTGAAATATAAAGTTATAAATTAATCATAGTGATATTTTAACTAATAAACATATGAATAACAATATATTTATATATTAGCAACACTATTTTCATCGACTAGATGCTAAAAGTTGCTTGTTTGCTTGTTCCAGTGAAGACTCGATAGTGACATTAAAATAATAACGTAACGAGACAATTTCAGCATTCACTAAAATAGAGATGAAGAAGAACGAGACCAAGTCAATGACGTCAAAAAATAATGACCTTATCCATTAAATAAGAAATAGAAGATGTTTTATCTGGATCAGAGATATCCAAACTAGGTTGACGGTATGCTTTATAGTCACTGAGATTAAGTAAGTGTTGAATTACTGGGTGAACTAGCCCCTCATCTGGGCGTTTCTATTTAATATACAACGGAACCCCCTCTCTCCCTAAATTCTCTTACTTAGTCATTATTATTCATTTCCCATGTTTCAACATTATCGCTCATCTCTCTCTCTCGCTCTCTCTTTCTCTCTCTCTCTATCTATTTATATATATATATATGTAATATATATATATATATATATATATATATATATTCAGTAATGTGATTGATAATTTAAAATTCAAATTAGAATTAAATTAAAAATCCGTTTCGCAAGAAGGAACAACAACAAAATCAATAATTTGTACGATCGTTTCGGAAAACAATGTTTTTATTGTGGTAGACATTAAGCGACGGACAATAATTTTTATATATAGTATTTTTAACAAACAAAGTTTCCTCATCAGGAAAGTATTTGAAGGGTTTTTAATATATGTAAAAGACACCATAAATAAAGCTAACATTAAAAGTATAGGCGGATGTATCTTTTAATTCTTCGCCTTTTGAAATCAGCAATTAAGGTCAAAGCATTCATATGGATGTTTGTTGTAGCTTTCCGACTTATTTTGATTTTTAATTTAATTCTAATTTGAATGTTAAATTATACATCACATTACTGAATATTAAATTACTTCTAGGACATTTACCTATCGAGCTTATTATATATCTAAATTACAACGAGCACTTTTTCCCTGTATTTTAATTAAATTAGTATTGTTACTATTGTATTAAAATACACTCTGCTCTTTAGAATATTGTTCTAATCTCCTTTAAATTTATATATATATATATATATATATATATATATATATATATATGTATATGTATATATATATATATATATATATAAGTTAGAAAAGCATTTCATCCAAGGCATGAAAATTGTTAAACAAAGTGTTTTTACGATAGGCTTTAAAAATAAAGGTACAAGATTCAATTTGAAATTTATTTATCTTCAAATTCACCTTTATAACTTTTACAAAGTAAGGTATAAAAATTTAATTTAAATTGAATAAAAATCATTATCTTGGATATATTTTATGTAATGCCCATTCTGTTGCACGTTTTAAAAAAATCATTGAAAATTTTATATCTATATCATTAATTGCTAGATGAAAGATAATGTTCCTAAATTGCAACAAAATGTACATTACATAAGATAAATCGAAGGTAATTTTTTGATTTAATTTGAATTAAATTTTTATACCTTACTTTGTACAATTTATAAAAGTGCACTTTGAAGATAAATAAATTTCAAATTGAATCTTGTCCCTTTATTTTTTAAAACTATAGTAAAAACATTTTGTTTAACAATTTTCATGCCTTGGATGAAATGCTTTTCTAACTTGTATCTTATCTTTTCAAGATTATATTTTAAAACTCTCCTTCTCTCTATTTCAGTTTATATTTCATCTCACACAAGAACTCATTTTTACAACCCCCCTCTTTGTATTATTACAGGTCTGAATATTTTCTCTGTTTCAGTTTGTATTTCTCCTTACACCACAACTCATTTTTTGCAACCCCCTCTTTGTAATACAGGTCCCAATAATGAGAAAGTCTGAATTTTTTTAACAAAAACTTAAAAATAACTTTTTAGATTAAATTTTTTAAAACTTCTCTCAGAATAGAAAATCTTTAAAATTTAATAAGGAACATATTTCATATAGGTTTCATTAACAAATATTCAGTACATAACGAGAAAAATAGAGATGGAAATTTCAAAAATACTGTATAATTGGTTACGGTCAATAGTAGTCCTCGCCAGCGAAAGTCTTTTTTATTGTCATTCTATTATTATTACTATTTAAAACATTTTGTGTCCTGCTCTTTCGCGCGAGGGTCAATATATATATATATATATATATATATATATATATATATATATATATATATATATGTAATATATATATATGCATATATATATATATGCATATATATATATATATATATATATATATATATATATATATATATATATATATATATATATATACATATTAGGTGAATTAAACGAGACAGGAAGTTTTAAACACAACGGAAGTTTTAAACACAACGGTAGTTGAAACATGGGTTTCTCAATTTAGCTATGGAAGCATAGAATCAATACAATTTTAAATAATATTTTATGCTTATGTTTTTGTCACTTCCTTATAATAAAAATATATAAAAATACATAAAATTTTTATCAATTATTTTTTTATTGCTGTTCTGTTAGAAAAAAGTAATGTGCGGTGGAAAAGAGTATGGTTTATGGAGGAGAAATAAATTTCATTAAAAATAACCTTGTGGCAGTAATGAGCAATCAATAAAGAAAATCAAAGTCTTTATACATACACGCTAGTGTTTATTTTCATGAAAGTCGCTCAAGACAAAAGCATGAAACCACTTGATGTAATAAGCTAAAAATACGACTTCAAAGTCAAAACCTATCCAAGAATCCAAAACCTATCCAAGTTTTAAATCGAATAGACTATCTAGCAAAAATCTGTAATTTTTCTCTTTGTCAGAAACATCGTTTATTAAATATAAATACTATATAACAAAGCAGAAGAAACATGAGTTACGAGACTTTCAGAAATACACCACAGATCAACTTACTAAGCTTTTGATAATGTCTTGTTCGCATGCTTACATGAGGGCGGACCCAACAAAATCACACCCCTTCACTGCTGAGGTCCCTAAATGTCAACTGATTTCTACACTTATAATTTTCTTCCCTCGAACAGTAAGACTTTGGAATTCCCTTCCTGCTACTCGCGTCCCTGACTGTACTAATACACAAAAGTTTAAATGTAATGTAAACCAACATCTTGTAAATCTTTCCTAGGCATGGTCCCAAATAGTAGCCCCTTACGTCTAACAGTTATGGGTGAATGTCAGTAAAAATGAAAAACCCGATTACTGTTTTATTTTAACCCTCTGGCAAACTTAATCACTGCCGCCGTAAAGTTCCCTATATTGTTTTTATAATATTGATTGCAGCAGATTATACATTCTTCATAGATGATGATGATGATGCTGTTGCTGCTGCTGATGATGATGATGATGGTGATGATGCTTATGATGCTGATGATGATGATGTTGATGGTGATGATGATGCTGATGATGGTGATGATGATGATGGTGATGCTGCTGCTGATGATGATGATGCTGTTGATGGTGATGATGCTGCTGATGATGATAGTGATGGTGAATCTGCTGCTGCTGATGATGATGACGCTGATGATGATGCTGATGGTGATGCTGCTGCTGATGATGATGCTGATGCTGATGGTGATGATGCTTATGATGCTGCTGCTGATGCTGATGATGATGTTGATGGTGATGATGATGCTGATGATGGTGATGGTGCTGCTGCTTCTGCTGCTGCTGCTGCTGCTGCTGCTGCTGCTGATGATGATGATGATGCAGGTCTGTGACAAAATGACACCAGTTTATAGCAAACATTTTTTAACGTCGTTATTTGGGTGAGGTTGGTGGTCAATTGAATAACATTGTGGTCAAAAATGTTCAAATGTAAATCCTTTTTTTAATGCGTTGAAATGTTTATAAAATTATGACAAGACAATCTTTATATTTAATTGCTCTTGGTGAGGTCAAATGTGGGACGAACAGAAAACAAAAGAAAAATCGATAGACGACATTTATCATTAAAGGTTGACAAAGATAAACAGAGATAAAACGAAACGCAGCTGATAAATTAATTAGAAAATATAATTATTAATTTCACAAGACGTGGACATTCAGACAGCCTGATGAGTTTTGTAGTTTTCGATAGGAAATCTTATTGGTTTATCATAGCAAGTATTTTGCAGTTTATATTGCAATAAAATGATTGATGGCAGCCTTCTGCCTCATAAGACAACTAGGTTCTGTATCTAATCTAGTGCACTGCAGTGCTTACTGTGGCTATACAGTTCAAGATGAAGTCGGCTCACCAGATGCAGTCCTGAGAGGGTGATAAAGAACCCTAATTTTGTTCAGTTACCAGGGTCCGCGTCTCGGCGTTGCAGACAAAGTCAGATTGAAAGGCAAGGCAATACAGTCATAACCAGCCCAGCTGCGGGGCTTGCTGAAATAGTGCTGTAGTACTTCACCATCCGTCTATGGGAGCTCAAACCAGATTTTGTCAGGGTTTCGGCCCTTTGTCTTTCCCAATGCAGTGGTGCTATTTGTTTTTAATATTACATTATAAGATGGAGACTTGTTTAGACTTAGAAACATCCGAGTATTGCGATGCATTTCGGTTTCAAAAATACCATTGTTTTCAACGTGTAACCACATCATCCCTCCAGCTTATTCCCGCCCTGATCAACCTTTTCTTTATTTGTCTACTTCAAGTTTAGTTTCGGCATTTTTTTCCATCAGGGATCCAATTTTTCAGTATTTTCAGTTCAAAGAAACGGAAGTTAATCCCTGGTTTTTGGAGGATAGTAAATCAACATGCAATTAATGTGTACTTACCACAATTCAGTTTACAGTAATTCACCAAAAAGTTACTGTGAAGTAAGGAAAACGTTGCACAAGAGTTCATTATTAAATTGCACACAAAAAACAAAAATGGCTGCTATAATTTTTCCCATACAATACTAAGGAGCAATTATGGTGGAGGCAACAGAGCTCAGAAGGAAAAAATAACAGAATACAGATATATCATGTTTAGTAAAAAAGAAACCAGAATTTCAAGGAGATCCAGTACTTTCTGTAGCATGGTAGATAAATCCTCAGTATTTTTTGTACAAGAGTAGATAACCCCCTCCAGAGACTGTATCATGGGTAGATAACTTCTGGTTATTATTACCACACAGGAGTATATAACTCTTTTATCTATTCAATTTTAATGCTAATTATTATATAAAATTACTTTGTTAAGTTTTTGTGCATTTGAAATCAACAATAAAAATGTTTTTTAAACATGTATATGCTTTTCAGTTATAGAATTACTGATTTTGCGATACACTATCATTAAATGAAAAGAAACGACGATGATGATACAGATCAGTAACAAACTAACACCAGTTAATAGCAAACATATTGTAACGTCGTTATTTAGGTGAGGTTTTTAGTTTATTGAATAACATTGTTGTCGAGAATGTTTGTCCTGTGAGCATATACCAGAAAAAAATGTTGGAAATAATCACCGCCGTAACGTGCCTCATATCTTTTTCATAATATTTATTGTAGCATATTATATCATCATCCACTATGACTATACAATCGCTACGGTTAAGTATCTTAAGAACGGATCCATTAAACATGACTTAGTGATATATGATAAGGGGAAAAAGCAACCTTGATAGAAGTTAGTTTCTCCAATTATAATGGTCCTGGATATGGCCTTAAACTATATCCGATGGTGAGGCTCCAGCTTGTGGGCTTTGGGGAGTGTGGATCCACCCTTTAATTGGCATTGCTCGCAAGTTCACTGACCCGGAGTGGTAGTACCTGTTAGAGTCACAACTATGGGATAAATAGAAACCGACTTAAAAAACAAAACAAAACAAATACACTCTATTAAAAATTGTTCTTCAAAATCACTGGATTCGGCATTAAATAATTTGAAAAGGACTGATATGCCGTAAAACAAAAAAACAACCAACCAATTATGGTGGAGGCAACAGAGCTCAGAAGGAAAAACTAACAGAATACAGGTATCTCATGTTTGGCAAAAAAAGAAACCAGGACTTCAGGAATTATGGGAGAAACTGAACTCATGCAAAAAATTCAAATCTACCTGGCAAATATGCCCGGTGAATCAAGTGCAAGAGAGATTCGAAGAATTGCACTTAAAGGTAAGGTCAACATCTTAAAAAAAGATTTCTCGCTTAGAATATATGATATAGCGGATGAATGTTTGGCATCCTGTAGGATGCTGCATCGCTATCTTGTAAGAAACTGATACAAAAATTGGGAAGAGAAAATACACTTAGATTTAAAGAAAGGTAAGCAACAGTCTTTTAAACTGCACTTAAATTGTTAGTGAAATTGCTTTAAACGGAATCATTAAAAAATAATTTGTTTTACTTTGGAAATCTTAATTGAAACAAGTGTGTAAAAGTCACAGAGAACATTTAAACACCTGGCAGCTCGAAACGAACTTGGGAAATAATATAAAAAAACAAATAAAATGGCCGCTGTTGTAAGGTAATTATTGATGAGATAATCAACGAGACTAATAATTTATTTAATGTGTTCGTTACTGGCGAACATACTCTTCTTCTTCTGTGAAGCGTTCAGGTTGATTATGGCATCTTTTTACTTAGTAAACATAGAGAGAATTGCAAAGTCTTGCAGTCTGGGGAAGGAAACTATAAAAGTAAACGGCATTTCGACATCTAGGAATCTCAACAGTGAAAAGGGTGGAATTTTGTTGCTTGTTAAGTTAGATCGAACATTAACGTAAAGAGAGACAATGGCCGCCTCGGAAGTCCATGATTCGAGATCGGAGTACTCAAATAGGAAGACTCTTCAGGGCGAGCCTGTCTGTGAGCTCTAAAATACCTCGCTCCGAAATGTTTTCTTTTCAGAGGAGCAGACCGTTCCGCGTCAGAGTCAGTCTCTGAATGAACACACTTTTTCGGTGTTAGTCATTCATCTCTCAGGGATTTAGGGGTTGGCCACTCCAAAGTGTATGACGGAGCCCCAACGAAGACAGTGTCGTTAGACGACGTGACAGGAGAAATTTCAGTGCCATGATCTTTCGGAGTGGCTTCAGTGTCAGGGGGAGTTTGTCTGTCCTCAGGGGTTGTTAACTGTCTTTGTACGACTCCGGCAGGTGCTAGGTCGCTGAGAGATGCATTAGAATCGCTACCATCTTCATGTCGTACTAGAGCGTACCGGAGGTTCACCTATGAGCTCTACTTCATCCACCAAGCGATCGTTCTTTGTATAACGTGCATGTCGTCTTAGAAACATAGTACCGGATCGAGAGAGCCAAGAGGAAGCGAAGCTCCAGCCTCCGTCGCTGAAAAGGTAAAAACCTCTCATGTGGGGTGGCATTCGTGGCGGTATACAATAGGGAGTGGATGGCGTATAATGCGACATGGAGGAGAGTTTTCCAATTATCAATCGAACATCCGTTATTTGATGCAGCCAATTGAACGGTCTTCCGAATAATACCATTATATCTTTCGCATTGGCCGTTACCCTTCGGGTTGTAGGGAGTTTTCCGGCTTATAGCTACTCTTCGTTCCTATAGAAATTGTCGCAGCTGCTCTGAGACGAAAGAAGACCCTCGGTCCGTATGTATATAGACCGGAATTCCAAAGAGAGCGAATAGTGAACAGAAGCATTGTATAATTGCAATGGCCGATATGTCTGTAAAAGGGAAGGCAAAAGGAAACCGTGAATATTTGTCGACAACAGTTAATTGGTTCCCCGTTTTGCTTGATAGCGCTCCTTTCAAATCAAGATTGGGTCTTTCAAACAGTTGTGTTTCTTTAATTAAAACACCAGTTTATAAAACCGAGGCTTTATTTTAGCACACGTTTGGCAGGAATTTGTAATTATTTTGACCTTCTCCACTGCGGAAAGTTTCTACGCCTCACAGCATGAACCATTCGAGTAATGCCCGGGTGACATAGATTGTTATGTAGCGTCCGGAGTTCTTCCCCGCTTGATGCCGTACACCATACTCTTGACAGTGTATCAGCTGTTAAGTTCTCCTTGCCGATCTGCTAGCTGACGTCAAAAGAGAAGCAAGATAGTTCAATTCCCCCCCCCCCTCGCTATTTTCTCATTCTTTATTTTGATTTTAGTCTTTAAGTTGAACATAAAAGCAACGGTAAGTTCGGGAAAAGAAAAGGTTTTATGAATAATAAACTTGACAAAATACTATTAAAAAACACCGAATATATGTCAACCTATGTCACGGTAATATATATTGAGCGAGTTTCTAACAGTATTTTGTCTAGTTGTATATTTATAGCACCTTTTCCCAAACTTATCGTGTTAAAGAGAGAGTCGGGCGGCATTTTGAATTTTCCAATACATCGGTAAACAGTATGTTTTTCGAGCTGAATAAACATGTTACATTAAATAAAAACACTGAAAACATATCCAGTTAGGTAGAAAAGTAACTTATCTTGCCTTTGATAACATTTATTTGTTATATATTTGTTTTTTCACAACTTTTTCGAATCTATGCGTACAGTAATACAAAACCCAAATTTTATATAATATTTTTCATTCCGTTCTTTTAATAATAAATACAACTTTTCACTGAGTATTTTCAAATATTTTAAAGTAAGCATTTTTCGCGGCAGTGTTCTTTTTTTTACGATTGGTGAATTATCAATATTTTAGCACGGGGCGTAATTCATTTCTTTGAAATATATTTATGTTGTGGTGGCACACATTCATTTGCATATGTGGATAGTAATTACACATAAATAGGAAGACTCAGTTAGTCTGAGTGTGTGTTCACCAGAAGCCACCGAAGGCCGCCGGGAGCAGATACGTTTCTTCAGCAAAGACTCTCTTATTTGACACCATTATGTAAATATCCTGTAAATATACCTTTTCCTAATACACTTCTTATTTGATCTACCTTTGTTTGTTGAGTCGTCATTTGTATTGCTTTCTACGTTACTTGTTTCAACCTGCAAACTTAACAGTGACGACGAGGATGAACGTCAAATATAACAGTTTGACGAAGAAATGGGAAGAACTTCACTAAAAAAAAGTACAACGCAACGGTTGACCTTTCTAAAGAATACAAGTTTTGAAGAACGAAATAGTCGTAAAAACAGATTTTACGCTAAAGAGAAGTTCGACTCAAGCGGAAAAAAATGAATAATTCAGCGAACATTGGAAAACTGTAAAATATTTTCCTCGCGAAGTACAACACTAAAAGAAAGAAACGGTTGTTTCCCAAATTCCAAGAACAAAAACTACATTCAGGTTTAAAAAAAAAATACCCTCGATTAATAGTATTTTATTTACTAAAATACTAGTCGGAAAAAAGAGAAAAACCACAACCTTTAATTGCAGTCTCAAAGAGAAAAAAAAAGCGACGATTTACGCCGTTTCCCGTGGAATCCATCTTTAAAAAAAATAACAAACTGTAAAAGTGAATTTTTTTAAAACGACAAACAGATTCGTATTACTAAATTACGAAGAACAGATTCGTATTACTAAATTACAAGGAAGTAACATACGAAGAAGAAAAAAAAGAAAACACCAGCCCAATTTTTAGAAAAAAGCGAAACGTTCCGTTCGCTGGGTTGGAAAAGATTAATAAAGAATTAGACAGATTGGAACAGACAGGAATACTATAAAAAATAGAACATAGCGACTGGGCAGCCCCCACCGTAGATGTAAAGAAAAAGAATGATGAAATCTGAGTGTGCGCAGACATTTCGACAGGTCTAAACTCCATATTACAAGATTACCATTACCCTCTACCAAGCCCAGAGGAAATATTCACAAAGTTGAATGGTGGTAATATCTTCTCCAAGATAGACTTGAGCAACACGTATTTACAAATACCGGTCGAGGAAAATTGCTCAAAAATACTATGCATCAACACGCATAAGGGATTGTACAAATACAACCGGTTGCCCTTTGGCAACAAAGTAGCGCCTGCCATTTTTCAACAAGCGATGGACACCATGCTAAGTGGTATTGAGTGCGCATGTGCATACCTGGACGACATTGTTATCAGGAGCAAATCCCTAGAAGAACATAAGGAGCATTTAAAACAAGTATTCACTCGAATACAAGAATTCGGCTTTAAAGTAAAAGAAAATAAATGCGACTTTTGTATGAGCGAAATTAAGTATCTTGGACATATAATAAATAAATATGGGCGATGTCCAGACCCAGAAAGATCTGCGGCAATAAAAAAACATGCCAGCACCTAATAACGTAACAATCTTGCAGAGTTTCTTAGGACTCGCAGATTATTACCAATCTTTTATTGAAGGGATACATAATTTGCGAGCTCCCTTAAATCAGCTGCTAAAAAAGGACACACATTGGAACTGGACGCAAGAATGTCAAACCGCTTTTGACAAAATAAAGAGCGCACTAACATCTGCATTATTTCTAACTCACTATGACACAAAATTAAATATAGTCGTCGCTAGTGACGCTAGTTCCTACGGCATAGGAGCATGCATTCAACATATCATGCCTAATCGATCTAGAAAGCCGATAGCTTACGCTTCAAGAACGCTGCTTCCAGCAGAGAAGGCGTATTCACAGATTGAAAAAGAAGCGTTGAGTATAATCTTTGCAGTGACAAAATTCCACCGATATTTATATGGTAGACAATTCATACTTGAAACCGACCATAAACCATTTGTCACAATCTACGGATCAAAAATAAGGATTGCCTGTATACACCGCAAATAGATTGCTGCGCTGGGGTACGATCCTACTGAATTACGATTTCCAGCTACAACATCTAGCATCGAAAAAGATTTGCCATGCGGATGGACTTTCAAGACTGATACCACAGAAACATAATTTGGAAGAATCAGTGATTGCAGCAATTCGAACAAACGTCGAAGTGAAAAATATGGTAGCAAACATCAGTAAAGAACTACCGGTAACATTGTCGGACATTAAAAGAGAAGTCGATAAAGATGAATATATAAATGATATAAAAAAAAAATTATAAACGACAAAAAGGTTCAGGAAATTTGTTCCATATGTAACGATGTGTTATTATATAGCGAGAGAGTAGTAATACCTAAAACGTTGCAGAAGAGGATTTTGAGACACTTCCACACAGGACATCCGGGAATAAATCGGATGAAGTCTCTAATGAGAAGCTACGTATACTGGCGTAACATGGACGTCGACATAGCTACAACAATAAATAGATGTGAAGGATGCCAGTTAGCGGCAGAATCCCCACCTATAGTACAAAAACCTTGGCTGAAAACCGACCACCCATGGTCGAGAATCCACATGGACTTCGCTGGTCCAGTAGGAGAAAATTACTACTTAATTGTAGTAGATAGTTATACAAAATGGCCTGAGGTAATGCGTTGCAGGAATCCAACAATGAACAACTCAAGAGGATTCCTACACGAGTTATTTGCACGATTTGGTGTACCAGACACACTGGTCACTGACAATGGAACTCAATTCACATCCACAGACTTTAAGGAATTTTGTGACACGTTCCAAGTAAAGCATATCACTACTTCGCCGTATCATCCAAGCTCGAACGGCCTCGCGGAGAGGTTCGTGGACACGTTAAAACGAGCGTTGAAAAATCCATTGGGATACCAACGGAAAAAGCTTTGCAACAATTTTTGCAAATATATAGGATAACACCGCACCCTAATACCCCGTCAAACATATCACCAGCTGATTTAATGTTTGCCAGAAAGGTGAAATCAGCGTTTGATAAACTATTGCCAAGACAGGCAATTGTCCGAAACACTACACACATGATAAGAAAGAAATATAACTCGGGAGATCGAATATATTTCAAGTGCTACAGGAATAACACTTCTTACTGGGAATGTGGAGTAGTGGATACACGCATTGGTGATTGTACATACATGATTAAAGGTCCACAAAATATACATAAAAGGCACCTGAACCAAATAAAAAAACGCCACATTCAAGATGGTGAGTATACAACAGCAGTCGAAGAGGAGGAAACCATGGACATCATATACGAATCCTTTAATTTGGAACCGCCTCAATATACACCTGAACCCCGAAGATCAGGTAGAAAAATAAAGTTTAATGAACCATTAATGTTAAATCCCAAGAGAAAAAGATATTGAAATCTGTGCGAGTTCAAATCTTGGGAGGAGGGTGTTGTGGTGGCACACATTCATTTGCATATGTGGATAGTAATTACACATAAATAGGAAGACACAGTTAGTCTGAGTGTGTGTTCACCAGAAGCCACCGAAGGCCGCCGAGAGCAGATATGTTTCTTCAGCAAAGACTCTCTTATTTGACACCATTATATAAATATCCTGTAAATATACCTTTTCCTAATACACTTCTTATTTGATCTACCTTTGTTTGTTGAGTCCTCATTTGTATTGCTTTCTACGTTACTTGTTTCAACCTGCAAACTTAACAATTTAAAATTTCAATTTTTTGTTTTTTATAATATTTTGACTGTAAATAATTTACATAACGGGTTTGTTTTACTGTACACATAGATTCGAAAAAGTTGTCAAAAAAACAAATATATAACAAATAAATGTTATCAAAGGCAAGATGAGTTGCAAACATTCCGACATTTTTCTTTTTAAAATATAAACATTGCATAGTTTTCGAACCGATTACACGTTTTAAAGTGAGTAAAACCACTAAAACCCTTCCCAGATAGGTAGAAGAGTAACTTATCTTGCCTTTGATAACATTTATTTGTGATATATTTGTTTTTTGATAACTTTTTCGAATCTATGTGTACAGAATTACAAACCTAAAATTTAATTTAACTTGAAAATATTTAAAATACACGTGTGTACACTGCACAAGCACCCTTATAATAATAATAATAATAATAATAATAATAATAATAATAATAATAATAATGATAATAATAATAATAATAATAATAATAATAATAACTGGTGTAGATGGCATCGACTGCCGCTACACCACACCAACTAGTTGTGAAGGGTCAGGGAAGATGGAAAGACCGAGGTGAGAGAGTACTGAACAAATCTCCACTGGAAGTGTGCAGTTAAAATCTCGTACCTTGGGGAGGCATTTTTTCACCCAAACACCAATGGCCGATACCAACGAGAAATCAGTGACAACGGCTGTTGCGATAACATGCAATCATCTGCACAAGTGGTCAAAAGGTGGAAATCTGGGGAGACTTATCACTTGGTCTCCAGGGAACACCACATGTTACTGCCAGTGAGCAATCACTGATGATGGCTTGTGAGACAACTAATACGCTACACATTTTGATGAAAAACATGGGGGGAAAAATAGACATAGAAGAACAGAAAACCAAAACTTTAAATATAATTTCTGTATTTAAAGTAATAGTTATTTAAATATTTCAACATATAATCTTGTGGAGAAAATCCAACTTCCCAAATAAGGGGCACTCTGGATAGGAACAAAAATAATCTCAGTCATGAAAGATTTCTCCTCCACTAACCGAAGACAGAAAAGGTAAAGTGTAGCATCAAAACAGATATTACACTGATCTTGTTCCGAAGGCCCAAAAATATTTGTTTAATGTTTCTTTAATTGTTTGCTCCCTAAATTCATAATTCAGTTTTATCAGTATTAAATTGTATATTGCTTTAAAATTACTTAATTTTACATAGATAATGTTTATATTTTATATTGAATAAAGTTCCGTTTAAGTAGAAATCGAACTGTGTTCCTTTTAGTTAAAAATGTTTTATTGCTCTTTTTCAAATGGCCCTCGTATAGTATTGACAGTGTGACAAATCTTACCTACATTGCCTGTAGATATTTTTCAGTTAACAGGCCTTCTTCTTACTCTCGGTGGCCGTGGTTTAGCGCGGCGGCCACGTTGTCTGACTGTAATTAGGAATTAGACTGCGGTATTGGCTTGCTCGTAAGCTGTTGTAAATTTAAGAGTCTTATTCATAAGAATACGTTGTCTTACCTAAACATTACGTAAGACGTTAATAAAGGCGTCCAAAATGTGTTGCTATTTGGATTCTAATGCCGTCATTGGGTAGAAGTTGCAATCTTTGTCTAGTGTCCGAGTCTCTTAAAGAAATGGTCCATGTTTCGCCTGATTCTTATCGGAGAGTCGCAAGTAAGTATCTTGAAAATATCTACTTTTTGGGCTTTATGTAAGTAGTATTACATACATCGATTGCTTCTACGTAGGTAACGCAATCCGAAATAATTTCGCTTACTTTGTGAGGCAGGTAGTTGGCAAGGGGCGCATGCTTATTGATGGGACGTCCGGTTTTTCTGAATGTAGAACCTTGATAAAATTTGTAAATGTCTCTCGCCGAGATTTCCAGCACTTGTCGGTTGAATCGCTTTTTAGATCTGTTGTAAATCGCTCCATGCCGTATAATTTGTTCCATTCTTAATTGAATAAATTGTAATGAAAAAAGGACGAGAGATTTCGTCTAATAATCTTTTATGCAATTCAGAATCTTACCGCTCGTCTACTTGACAAACGGAAATATACAGCTTTTAGAGGTTGGATTATTAAAGAGGGGATAATCCATATTCACAACGATGTGTTCATTCGTTTTATTCTCATGTCTGTTATAGAACGTGATGCATCAGAAAATAGCCCCATCTCAGAAAAAAAAAATCGAGTGTTATTCTTGAAGGTTATTCTCAGAACGTTTCAGGCTATGTAACTTCTGACCTTCTTCAGGTGTGTTTTGTCAAACTTTGAAAATCTATCTGTCGAACTCGGTAAAACGCAAGATTCTTGGCGTAATGGATAAAGTACTTGCTACATTTAACTCTAAGTTACTCTTTTCTATAGGTTTAATATTAAATTACCAGTGCAAGCTACACTCTAATTTCATTTGTAAATTACGTAAGACTTCTACCTAGACATATTTGAAGGAAAGAGAGCCTACTTCGCTCATAGATTAAATAAACAGTTTCCGTTTCGAAATTCTGTGCTGATTCCAGAAATCGAGATAAAGATTCCTACGTTTGGCAGAAAGATGGTTGAGTTCGACAAGATATAACTGAAGGACGTCGGATTTTACATTTACAATAGGGTCGTCTTCTACTTTTTGGGGGGTAAAGTTCTGATGAATTTTCGACTTTAACATTAGCATCATTACTGTCATCATTATTAATACGTTGTCCTTGTCAACGGCCACGTCATTGTCGTCATTTGTTTTATGAATTTGCGGAAATATTAATTCATCCTTTTTATATAATGGATTTTAGTCTTTGACATTAAATGTGCCTGTAAATTTTACACATCAGATTTTAAAAATTATTTGTCTCTAGACAAATACTAAGTAGGCTGGACTCTTTATCGTCCCACAGGAATATTCTGCAACCTGTTTTTATATTTAATTTGATTTTCTTATCTATAAATGCAAAGTAATTAAACCAAATACATGTATTCTGCTTAAATTTGGTTTTCTACTATAAAAAGTTTCATATGGGTTTTGGATAGTCTTTTGTTATATATGACCGGTTGCGTATATATGACCGGTTGCGTATATATGCAGCAGTCATAAGTGAATACGTCGAGAGTGATTTTTAGGAATTTTGATTAAATGAGTGGACATTTTGCGATTTAAAAAAGTGTCCGTCATGATTCTTAAGCTGTTCCGTTTTGGTGAGATGAATTAGGGGCCGATTTTTCATGGTTAATTAAAAAAAAACTTGTCTTTATTAGTGAATCTGTACCATTGCGAGAGCGAATACATTTTAATGCACCGTAGGGGGCCATGTCAGCTAAATATTTTTGTTGCCAGGAAGGTATCAGATTTGTTCTTTAAGAAATAGATCATTAGAAAACCGGAATAATCGTCTACAAAATTAAGTAAATATCTGAAGTTTCCTCTGCCCATCGGTTTCACAGGACCATTCAAGTCACAATGTACCAGTGATAGGATTTTCGTGGCCTTCTTATTTTGGCATCTTGTTTTGGTACTTTGCTATATTTCCTTGTGTACAAACGTCGCAGTTCGTCAATTTTTTAAATAAAGTTTTTATTTTCATTCCATCAACCACATTCGGCAATTTTTTGATATCTAGAATATTGCAGTGCCCAAGCATTTTTTACTATGTCTGCAAATCATAGCAAGTGGTTTTTGATGGAACTACGCTGTTTAAATAATCCATTTTGTTTCATATCCAATACAGTTCTATTTGGGTACACTTTTAAAAAAAAACATTTTTTTTCCTAGGGCTAAAGTTTCTATTTGCACCTTGTTTCGTGGCGGCTTGTACAGAAAATATATTTTGTTTTAATTTCGGGATTAGAAGTGCGTTTTCCAGAATACATAAACAAAGTTCATTTTTATTGTTCCTTAGCGAGATTTAAGCATTGTCTCTCTTCAAAACGATATTGTTTACTTGCATTCCGTTTGCTAGCTCTACAAATATTAGGTTAATGCTGGGCAACGCCGAATAGAAGTTTAAAATTTTCTGTTATCTATCTATCTATCTATCTATCTATTTATTTACCCGTTTAATTGTCTATCTAACGGAATAAACTATAGAATAGATCGAATCGTTGGAAGCAATAAGTTACGCGAGCATTGCAAGTGCAGAAAGGGGCAAAAGGTAATTTTGTGACAGGTATTAAACTGAGTTAGCGATTAAGTTGCACCGGAAAGTATGTAAACAGGGACCGGATCTGGCGTGTCAAGGGTTCCGGTTAGAATATGCCGAGTTAAGTTTACAGAGTTGGTTTTTTAAACGCCAAAGAGAACAGATCCGTTAAACAGATCTCCCCATAAGGGAGCGACACTCTCAAAATGGAGACCGAGAAACCTAAGCCAAACATTGTCATTCACTTCAGTTCTAATGTGACGAAATACATGGGTATGAATAATATATATATATATATATATATATATATATATTATTCTAGTAAATATAATATACATATTATTCTAGTAAATAAAAAAATGAACTTGGAGACGGAGCCACTATTTAACCGTATTTATCGTTTGAAAAAAAAACAGCAACAAATCTAAATTCGTAAGCGATAAAACTAAACAGTAAACGTCATCTAGGAGTTCGTAGCGGAACGGTTAACGTGCCGGACTGTGATACACATGGTCTGGCGTTCGATTCCTAGAAACAGTCAAGCTACGCTGATGAGAGCTAGTTACCTTGAAACACGCGTGTATGTAGATTACTGTTTTAAAAATAATAAAAATAAATAAAATGTTATACAAAATATCCAAATAAATTATGGGCGACATTCTAATAAATAAAAAATGAGCTTCGAGGCGGAGCCACTATTCAACCGTATTCATTGTTTGAAAAAAAAACCATCAAATCTATATATATACATATATATATGTGTGTTTATGTATGTGCATCTTGTATCTGGATCCAGCCCCCATGGCGTTGGCGAATCCCCTAGCAGGAGCAGCAGAAATATATGCGTCGTATAATCTATGTTCTGACATACACGCACACCCAATTACGACCCGTAAAAAAAGAGGTTAGTAAGAAAGCATGCTACTCCCTGTAAATAAAATACAGAGTTTTGTTCGAAATTCTGTACAGACTCATGAGTTCGACAAACAGCTTCCTGAGTTCGAAAGAAAGATTCCCGAGTTCGAGAGAAAGATTTCGGAGATTGAAAAATTCTCGAGTTGGATAAGATACACTTAAAGGACGTCATTGATTACACGACACGTTCTGACAATAAAACTCAAAATGAGTATAGTAGTTTGAATGATCAAAAAAAAAAAAATCAAATCACGGCTATATATTGGGTAATAAATAATTAATGGAGAATCGACCATATAATCATTAGGGCTATGACAACAGAATATTCTTATTGTTTTGACTTGCAAGTATATACCTGACACATGCACAGTTAATCAACCGAGAACAACATCACTCTATATAAAAGCATATAAAATATTAACGGATACACACACGAGAGGCAAAATAATAAAAAGAATATGCTGTTGTCATATCCGTAATAATGATAAATAAGAAATCTGCTCGAATTAAACTATCAATTTTAGCGTATTTTACAAACTCTGGTATTATTTAAAACTCACGAAACAAATTAAAAAATTATATTTTAAATTTAGATGCAAAATAACAGATTAAATTTAATTTAAAACTCAAAGGTTAACCCAATGAAAATCTGTGTCCAATTTCTGTGTGATCACTAAAGAAAACGTTATTTCAAACTTTTATTTTATGGGAATCGCGTGAAGCCACATTATAGCAGAGCGCGTATGAGCGCATGAGAAAATATCAGCAAAAACTGTAAGATAGTTGGCTTGCGAACATATTAGCAGTAGTAGCCGAAAAAAAGCACATATGCAAATTAGGAAGTGTGGGCGAGCTTGCACGACAAGTAAAAACTATAAAAAACAATTAAAAAAGCAATAAAAACAATAAATAAACAATAAAAAAACAATAAAAAACAATAAAAACAATTAAAAAAAGCACACACGTAGTCAGGAGAAGAAAAGTGCGCGTCAAAAATATGTGTAAAGTCGAAGACGAGATATGCTTACCTAATGGCCGATGTATAGTCGGAGAGAAAGAAAAAAGCATATCAGGTAAGATGGACATATGGCTTTTTAAGCTAGTGTCGATACGTCGGGGTTCCGTTAATCTCATGCCTGATGAAATGAACAGTTAAAAAACAAGAAGCAGAAAGTGATGGTAATAAATGCTTTTTGCCAAACCAAAAAGAAAATTTGAGTCGGATTATTCATATTTGTTTGTTCATTTTCGATGGTGGGGTCCGAAAGAGGTTTGAATCGCAACGAACACGATTCGAGCGGAGCGGCCACGTTAGTACTTGATGTAAGTATCTAACAGAAGATTCTCATTAGCATAAGAACAGGATGGAAGGACAAAAATGTCGCTCCAAAGAAAACGGCACTAGTCTTATTTAAAAAAAAAATAATCGAAAAAATCAGTTCAGGTAACTTGATTAGATAGCATAGCTGATATCGATCCATTGTAGCCGTCTTCAGTTTCACTAACCGCCTCGATACGGGTCCGGAATTGGAAGCAACACAGTGATGCATTTTGAGGGTGATGGGAATGATCTTGTTGTCATAAATTGAATCGGTAGAGATCATGAGTTGTACAGCGACGCATCTCCGATCTTGCTCGTTGAACATTGTGTTACTTGAAGGCATGATAGAAGGCTCCTATCGCTTTTGGGATTTGCACACAACTGGCCAACTACTATATGGTCGGCAACAGCAAAAATAAGAAAATCGGTATTTATCAAACGGAAATGAAATCATGTTTTTTCTAGGATGAAATTTTTATTGTTCCACTCTGTATTGAGTCGGAGATAACCTTCAACAAGACGAGATTTCTATAAGCATGTAGTTCTTGGAAATTAGCTAAAGGAATATAGAGCAGTATTACACTGAGCTATCAATACAGTTAATTGATGGAGATATCTAAACTATTGAGTTAAGCAAAGTTGGAAAAATACACGTTCTTAACATAATCATTTATATTTGTCGAGATAAAGACATAACCATTTAGATTTGTAGAGATAAAGATTAGCCGCAGATATCAAACAGTATTTAGAAATATAGAGAGAACCGACGTTTCAAGAAACAAGATCAAATGGTTGGCACACTCATAGACTCGCTTTTTTCTATTAATGAGTCACCGCTTATCAAAGGCCAAATGCTACTCGAGCATAAATGCTCATTTGTTCGTCAGGCGCGTAATGAGACAAGGACAGTGATGATTAGAGATATTTTAGCAAAGAAATATGTTAGTCAAATCGTTGAAGTATATTTTGAACAAAGTGACTGATTTTTTTCAAATAATGATCTTCCTAATTTAAAATGTTTCGCTCCAAGTTTGGCGTCATCGAATGTCGATAGACTGGCGTCGAACTGTTTATTTTGTAGACATAACTGTTGCGCCTGTTTGGATTCTACGCTTTGTAAGAACATGTTGTTTTCGGCCAAAACCGGAACTTCCTTCCGCTTGGACAACCAAAGAATATAGTGATGAACGATCGGGCAGTTTTCTTTGTCGAGTCGAATCAAAAGAAAATATCGAATATTTGATTTCATTCTTTCCGAAATCAATAATACGGAAACAACTGCCTCTCCCACCCATGCACCCGGTCAATGATACTTTTTTTTCTTTCTTTTGTGAACACAATGGCAATAACTATTAAACATTTGAAGGTACATGTCAAGGGTTATATGCTACCGAATTTGCAAATAATTTTCATTTGTTCTATACGTATGTTATCTTTAACATCTTTTATATCTATAGACAGATTATATTTCCAACTGAAAAAAGAATTTGAGATGTCTTTGAAAGAGAAATTGCAGACCAAAGGATTAGTTCAATCAAATTAGTGATAGTTTCTTGCAGTTCATCATGGGGCACTCAAACGAGACATAATTTCATCAGCAAAATATAACAATAGAATTCGATATATTGTCTGATAGATTTGTAGAGATAAGGAAGAGCCTCAGGCGTGAGAAACTATTTACAGGGATAGAAAGAACCGGGTTCAAGAGGAACAAGCGAGCAATGTGCTGGACAAACTTGTAAACTTATCGTTTTTGTCAATGGCACAACTTATCAAGGTCCAAATGCAACTCGAGGATATAGTATATTTTAATGTGTACGGAGAGAAAAACATCGTAAGGGTTTGCGATACTTTAGTAAAAAATATTTTCACATTGCGAAAATATATTTTGAGGCACGTGACTGTTTTATATTCAAGTAATGATCGGTTAAATGTTTTAAATGGCCGATGCCAATTTAGAAGTCATCTAATATCGATAAGTTGGCATCGCACTGCTGATTCTTGAAGGTATAATTTGGATCTAAACTGTTGCGCCTCCTGTTTAGATTCCGTGCTTTTTAAGAACATGTTGTTGTTCCCAGCCGACACCGGATTCTCATTCCGCTTGGCTTAATATTTGGACGGCAAATAAAAAAAGAAAAAAGAAAGAAAAAGAAAGCAGGAATCAACGAACATGCATTTTTACTTGTCGAGTCAAGACAAAAAAAAAAAAAAATTGAACATTTGATTTCATTTTTTTCTGAAATCAATAATTCGAAATGGTCTCAGACCATAATCACCCCTCCCACCCGTGAATCCGTCGTCTCTGTCACCTTTCCTTCCGTTTCTAAACACCATCGCAATAATGATTAAACATTTGAGGGTAAAGGTCATGGGGTAAAGGATAGAATTGGACTCTGATATATCGGTGACTTTTAAGATAATTACTTGCCAATGCCAACTTCAAAGGCAGTTGACTTGTGGCAAGAGATTAAAACCTTTTCTATAACAACGATCAGTTGTAAGAGATCATGTCGACTGTATGCAAATGCCGAGCCGTGTGCGAAATGATATCACGGTAGAAGAAAAGAAAAAAAATGACTGTAAAAAGAACGTTCGCACGTTCGAGGGGAGTACGTTCGAGAGAAGTACGTTTGAGAGGACCACGTTCGAGAGCACGTTCGAAACGACACTTGAGAGAAAAATGCTATAGAGAAGGAGCACAATGACGGTTTATTCGGGAAAGTACCCGAAAATAAATGTCGTTGTTACAAGGAGAAGTTGAGTTATTATTTTTCCTTTGTTAATAGCGGCGTAGACTGCATACAACGTGTTGGGTCTACGTGTGTCCACGTGTGTAATCGTGTGTACTACTCTAGACAGTTGTATGGGATTAGCTTTTTGTCAGAATCGACGCCATGCGCGTCATTCCTCTATATAGATATCACTCGATAGTTTAGATTTGTATTTTACATGCTAATTGGAAAGTAACCCATTCTTCTTCTTCTTCTTCTTCTTCTTCTTCTTCTTCTTCTTCTTCTTATTCTTCTTCTTATTATTAGTATTGTTATTGTTATTGTCATTATTATTTTTTTTTTAATTTTTATTATTATTATTACTATTATTATTATTATTATTGTTATTTATTTTTATTTACAAGGTAGTCACCACTTATCAAGGCCCGGAAGCCACTCAGGGATAAGGGTTATTGCGTGTACAGTAATCAATGGGATAGTATTGTAGTAATCGTTAATATTGGAGATGTGATAAAGTGTCTTACTTAAGGGGGCGGTTCATTAGGAATTTGTTTATGTTGGACTTGAAGACATTCAGGCTGTATTCAGGTGGGAAACAGGCAAACGGAAAAGAGTTCCACAGGCGTGCACTTCTAAAAAAGGAGCTTTCCTGGTTTTTGCACAGCTAAAGAGTAGGGAAAATTTTTACAGTGGTTTCAGCTAGACGGGTGTTTATCGTGAAAGATTGGCGAAGGGGGATCAGAGATTGGAGCTCAGACGAGCAGTTGCCATGGAAATAACGATAAAACAAAGACAGGATCGCAATGTCTCTTCTGTGGGAAAGAGGTTGCAAGGAAGAGAAAAGGGCATCCTCCACTAAGCCACGAAGCCTATTTTGTACTCTGTCAAGGCATGATAGGTTGTTTTTAGCAGATCTTGCCCAGATGCGGCAGCAGTACTCCATCCTTGGACGTACTTGGCTTTTATATATAGAGAGAATTGCATCGGCAGTGAGATATCTTCTGGAGCGGTAGAAGGATCCTACCATTTTTCCAGCGACCTTGGCGACTGACTTGATGTAAGTGTTCCATTTCAGGCCAGGAGTAAAGGTCAAGCCCAGAAGCTTATCAAAACATGGAGCTTCCCCTAAACTTTTTTGTTTACAAGGTAGTCACTACTTATCAAGGCCCGGAAGTCACTCAGGGATGATGGATATTATTATTATTATTATTATCATTATTATTATTATTATAAGTCAATGTCTGGTTCCTTTTTAGCATAGCAGTCACTAAACAGTCGTTATGTCGCAAATTACATTTCTCTTCCTCCCTCATGTACTTTGCTCTAAACAGCATTTCTGTGCATAATTTTTCAAAGAACGTTTTATGTGATCTACACATTCTGATAAGCGTAAACGACTTACTAACTCGGTCACTCCTGTTGGTTAGCCATTTTATTTTCGACCGGCTTTGTGTGCCTCTGCCTCACTGACTCTCATTCCACATATCGTCTTTTTACTCAGCTCATCTCTGTTTTTGTTTTGCTAGTGAACTATTCGATCTTATTGTTATGTTTTTTCAATTCCCTCACAATTTTTTAATTTCTTTTATGAATATCGTCCTTACACTTTAAAACACGTCAATAGTATCACTAACTGCAAATCACTTTTCTCTCTTCCTCTTATGTGATGAAGTGTTATTTTCACAACGTTTCGGTCAATGTAAACTCCGACTTTCTTAAGGTGTAGCTTGTCGAACTCAGAAACTGCACGTAATTTGGAAGTGAACTCTTTATAAAACTTTATTACGTCACTTGTCCCTGCGGAACTGTGACGTGGTAGCTAAAGCACTTGTAAAATTAAGTTGTAAGATGGATTATTCGAACTACTGTTCTCATTAAGAGTGTTATTTTAACAACGTTACTTCATGGTGTTGGTCAGTTTTAAGTTACGTTCTTCTGGAGATTAAAAGTTAACTGATAGTAAACGGATAATAGTAAACTCATCGATTTATATCAATGCCACTATATATCAAGGCCCAAATGCCACTCAAGGATAAACATTAATGTATATTTAACGTGGACGGTGAGAGAAATATCGTGATCTTAAGCGATACTTCAGTAAAATGTATTTTTATATTGCAAAGATACATTTTGATGCACGTAAAATTTTTAATTCAAATAATGATTGCTTTATAATGTTCTGATCCTTTCGGCTGTGATCATAGCGTAGTATCTGTGTTAACTGTGGCAAGAAGAGCCAAGGGTCAAAATATTATTATTATTATTATTATTATTATTATTATTATTATTATTATTATTATTGATTCGAGCGATGGCGCGTCGATCGATCGATTATTATGATTAGAAAAATAAACAAGTAAATTGAGTAGCTGAGAAAAAATGATTGACATATATAATATAATAATATCGCAAAAGGAATGTGAAAATAGACGTAAACATTATTTTTGGTTTGCATAAACAAATAACTAGATTAGGGACTTCAGGTTGGTCTGAGACAGGTAATGATGTGACGTAAAGAAACACGTGATGTATATATATTTGGGGAGATACTAGGCAGTCATTAGGTGGACATCAGAGAGAACGGACGACTCAAGATGACGTGGAAAGCAAGGTCAGTTTGGACAGCCAAGATATAAAGAACGTGTACTCTCTGTAAATGCCGGCCAGATCATGAGAAATTTTCATAAATAATTCAGGTATATGTTGTGTTATTTACATCTGTTAAAAAAGAACTGTTGTCTACAACTGTTTCGATACGTCCACGTCAATCGGTTCCTGTCAGAACTGTAGCATAAATGTTAAAATATACACACTAGACGATCAACTAAATGATACGACGTATATACATACACACATTTACACGTACAGGAATATACAGGCAAAGATAAATCCAACTATTCAACATGTACGTCGTTATAGAACATATTCATGCACCTGCCTATATAACAGCTTTAATATTTTAAATGACCGAGGCAAACTTAGTGGGCATCCGATGTCAATGAGCTGGCATCTCACTGCTGATTCTCTAAGGTATTATTCGGATCAAAACTGTTGCGCTTGTTTAGATTCTGTGCTTTGTAAGAAAGTGTTGTTCTCAGCTGAAACCGGATTCTCCTTCCGCTTGGCTAAACCTTTGGACGACTAAAGAAAGCGATCAACAATTTTTCTTGTCGAGTCGAGAGTAAAAAAAAAATATCGAACATTTGATTTCATTCTTACAGAAATCAATAATTCGGAATCGTCTTAGACAATAACCGCTCCTCCCACCCGTACATCCGGCTTCCCTGTCACTTCCTTTTCCTTTCGTTTGTGAACACCATGGCAATAATGATTAAACCTTTGCGGGTAAGGTCATGGGGTAAAGGATAGAATTGGACTCTGATATATCGGGGACTTTCAAGATAATTACTTGCCAATGCCACCTTCAAAGGCAGTTGACCTGTAGCAAGAGGTTAAAACCTTTTCTATAACAACGATCAATTATAACAGATCATGGCAGCTGTATGCAAATGCCGAGCCGTGTGCGAAATGAAGGCACGGTAGGGAAAAAGAACAAGACTATAAAAATGAACGTGTGCACAGAGGGAGGAGCACGTTCGAGAGCACGTTTGTAAGCACTTTGAAACGACTTCGAAAGGACAGGTTGTTAGAGAGAAGAGCACTATCATGGTTTATTCGGGAACGTGCCTGGAAATAAATGCCGTTGTTACAAAAAGAAGGAGTCCAGTTATTAAGTGTTTTATGTTCCTTCCAACTTAGACTTCATGCAGCATGTTGCAGAACTGTTGTGTAATGAACAAAGTACTTGCTTCTTGTTTGTTTTTTCACATGGAGTTCACCACTTATCAAGGCCCAATGGCCACTCAGGGATAAGAGTTATTGTGTGTACAGTAATCAAAGGGATAGTGTAGCAATAGTATTAGAGAATTAGTAAGGTGTCATTACTTAGGGGGGCGGTTCATCAGGAATTTGTTTGTGTTGGACTTGAAGACATCCAGGTTGAACTCGGGAGGGAAACAGGCAAGCGGAACAGGGTTCCACAGGCATGCAGTTCTTAGAAAGAAGCTTTGTTCATGGTATCTACGTTTTGATTTAGGCACAGATAAGGAGTGGGGAAGACTATTGACGGTGGTTTCAGCTAGTCGGGTGTTTTTTGAGAAAGATTGGCGAAGTTGTCCATTAGATTATTCCAATTACTAATTACGTTACGTAATTGAGTTGGTCAGTTAGACTCTTCTGGAAATGTAATGTTCACTCAGTAAGGGTGATATTCAAAATACAATTATGAATTACTGTGGACATTTATCAAACACACTCAAGATGAGGCAGTTTGCCAAAGAAATCAAATTATAGGAACTTTCTCGTTAAAAAAAAAACATTCAAATATTTCCGTTTAAATTAATCGATAAATTTATTATCAGTTTATCATTATTTTAGAAACAGATAATATTTTTTTTTACATGGAGTTCACCACTTATCAAGGACCAAGGCTACTCGGGGATAAGGGTTATTGTGTGCCCAGTAATCAATGGGGTAGTGTAGTAATAGTATTGGAGAATTGATAAAGTGTCATTACTTAAGGGTGCGGTTCATCAGGAATTTGTTTGTGTTGGACTTGAAGACAACCAGGCTGAAGTCGGGAAGGAAACAGGCGAGCGGAACAGAGTTCCACAGGCGTGCAGCTCTAAGAAAGAATCTTTGTTCATGGAATCTACGTTTTGATTTAGGCACAGATAAGGAGTGGGGAAAATTATTGACGGTGGTTTCAGCTAGTCGGGTGTTTTTTGAAAAAGATTGGCGAGGGGGGACCAGAAAACGTAGCTCAGACGAGCACTTGCCATGGAAATAACGATAGAACAAAGATAGGCTCGGTACGGCTCTTCTGTGGGAAAGAGGTTGTAGGAAAGAGAAAAGGGCATCCCCGACTAAGCCACGAAGTCTATTTTGTACTTTGTCAAGGCAGGATAATCTGCTTCTAGCAGCTCCTGTCTAGATGTGGCAGCAGTACTCCATCCATACTATATTTCAAATATTTAAGTATTTTCAAACAATTATGACCGATGAAAACGCTTTTATATGTTCAGAACATATATATATATATATATATATATATATATATATATATATATATATATATATCCGTAGTGTACATTAAAAATCAAAATATATCTTTATTTTTTCTTTCGTAATATTTTATAGTGTCTTACACGTGTTTCTTTGAATAGTGGAAAACATCAAACGACTTACCGGAGACAGTTTACATGTTCCTCAAAAAAGAAAAAAAAAACAGTTGAAGATTTTTTTTCGCTTATATTAAAGATGATAAATATGGTGAAAAGAAATTTAAAACCTTAAATAGCATAATATTTATTTAAAAATATTATTCATTAACAAATAATATTCATTAAAACATATTAAAAATATGCTGGGATCGTTTTGGACTTAAAGCCGAAAAATAATTAGGTCCACAAGGATATAACAATATTTAATGAGCTTTATTATATCATCTCTCGTTAAAATGTATCACTTCGCCTTTTCTCCATTGCACATTCTCCAAATCAGAATATATATATATATATATATATATATATATATATATATGTACATACACACACACACACACACACACACACACACACATATATATATATATATATATATATATATATATATATATATATATATATAGCAAAACTGGTAAGTAGTAAAAACTGTAAGAAGGCGCTCCTTCTGTTTAAGTCTTGCGAAATTGCTGAATCGTTGATACGATCCGGTAACAGAAACACGTGTAACTAAAACAGATAAAATGGTAATAGCAGACATATATATATATATATATATATATATATATATATATATATATATATATACTAGCAGGGAGACACGACGATGTCCGGGATTGAATGATGGTCAACGAATATTTCACACTCCTATATTTTTATTGTCATCGAAATCCGTGAATTCGACCAGGAGGAAGTTTCACATGCTCCTCTGCAGAAACTTAGTCCAAAATATATGTTATTCCACTTTGCACTCTAGAGAACCTACGGCTTCTTTATAAATTTATTTCATATAAACCTTTTTCCAGTTAACGAAAAAAACAGAAAGAAATTTACGTGCAAAAAAACAACAACAACAAAAACAAAACAAATACATAAATTTGCAAGTCTTTTAAAATTCTTTGCAGATAACAAAAAAAAAACACATTAAGAAATTTACGTGTGGAGTTTGAACCGACAGATCACATCATGCAAAAAAACAAAAAAACAAAAAAAAAACAAGAAAAAAAAAAACAAACACTTTATCAACTTACCCACAGTAGAATTTTCACGGCCCGTTGGTTTATCATTGTTGCTAAGCGATGACATGGAAGATAAATTAAAATAACGGTTTCGATTATCGATTATTGGACATTATCGGGAGGTATTCTGAGACAAAACTTTATTAAGATCATTCCCTGACTTATACACTAAAGTTCTGCAAAATTTAAAGAAATCTATCCAGCTGTTTCGGAATCTATAAGGAACAGACTCAGACACACATTCAAGGTTGAATTCATATAATTGTATATATATATATATATATATATATATATATATTTATATATATATATATGATTTTCAGAATGTGAGAGATTGTATATAATCAATTCCACAGCCAAACAACGTCGCAGGCCACAAGACCCATGACAGTCAACGAACCGGAAGTCCATGACTCGAGTTTCGCCCTCATTTGGGCTCATCAGTTAGACACATCCGAACTCAGGATTTTTGGCTGTGGAATTTATTATATACACTCTCTCACATTCTGAAAATCCTATCATAAGTTGCTCGCTTGTCTAGCATTGCTGGATGGCATCGTCCTTCGAGTTAAAACCCCTACTTGTGAGACATTCGCTTAGGGTTATAAGCTGGTTGGATGACCGCGTCCTTTGTTGAGACGAAGTAGGTTCATTTCACAGTCGGATTTCGGCGCGGTTTGCTTGATCTGTGTTGGTTAATAAACATTCTTGTGTGCGGAGCGTTTGCTCAGTTGGTAGAGTGCTTGCCTCGCATGCAAGAGTCTCGGGTTTCGAATCCTGAGTTCGGATGTGTCTAACTTATGAGCTCAAATGAGGGCGAAACTCGAGTCTTGTACTTCCGGTTCGTTGACTGTCATGGCTCTTGTGGGCTGCGACGTTGTTTGGCTGTGGAATTTATATATATATATATATATATATATATTAAGTAATGTGATTTATAATTTTAAAATTTAAAAATCAAAATTTAATTAAATTAAAAATCAGTTTCATAAGAAGGAACAACAATAGCAAACATCTAAATGACTACTTTAAATACAGTTCCTGATTTCAAAAAAAGAAAAACCAAAAGATTCATCTGCCTTACTTTTAATGCTAGGTTTATTTTTGGTGTCTTTTCAATTCAATAGAAATCCTCCTAAATTTGCTGATGAGGAGACCGTGCTTACCAAAAAAACTATGTATAATTGTTCTACGTGACTTCATGTATACCACAAATAAAAAGCACGGATTTCCGAAACGATCGTACAGATAATTGACTTTGTTGTTGTTCCTTCTTATGAAACTGATTTTTAATTTAATTAAATTTTGATTTAAAAATTTTTAAAATTTTAAAAATTTTTAAATTATAAATCACATTACTTAATATTGAATTAGCTCTAGGACATTTAACTATCGAGCTTATTATATATCTAAATTACAACGAGCATTTCCTGTATCTTAATTAAACTAGTAATTTCACTATTACATTAAAATACACTTAGCTCTTTAGACTATTATTCTAATCTCCTTTAAATTATATATATATATATATATATATATATATATATATATACATATACAAGTATATTTTTTTTAAATATAATTATCCACTGACACGTGTTTCGTCGTCTACGACTCATCAGAGTTGCTGAATCTAGCGATCGATATATATATATATATATATATATATATATATATATATATGTAAAGAAATATAAAATATTTTATATTACACTTTTCTATGCCTAATCCTCAAACAAGAGATGCAATATCGAGATAATTATTTCTATAGTTCATGGACTTTCACAAAATAATCCCTATCAACAAAAGAATACAAGTTAGCAAAATGTTTTTATATAGGTTACTTTATCTCGTAACTTAATTTTTTATATCTTGATAGGGTTTTCATGAAAAAATATTAGTATTAATATTTATATATTCTATTTTAAGCTTAACATTTTTCAAATATTTAAATTTCTTAATTTGTAAACCTTAAATCTTAACACATACCTACACACGAATATGTATATCTATCTATATATTTAATAGCAAGTCGCCCGGCATTGCCCGGTCGTAAATAAGTTTAAATATTATATTTTAATGAATGCAGATTTCTTATTTACTATAAACGGAAATACTGTAGGTATTACACATCAATTTAAATTCCTTAAAAAATGAGTTTAAAAAACCCCGAGGAAGAAACTGCAGCATCTGCATGCGAGTCTTGTGTTTTTCTAAACAGTTCACTTTTGTAAGTAAAAGAAATACCAGAGTTGAGATCAAAACCAAAATCTAAAGACAGTGAGTAAAGTACGGTAACCATTAGTCCAGCTTGACACAATATTTAAAAAGTATTTTCAAACCTACTTATACTTTACATACGGGATCTGTTACGTAAAGCATTCATGAATGCGCAATAGTTTAACAGTTGACAAACAAATAAAAATCCGATTACCCGGACATAGCATTTTTTAATTTTGACTCCTAAGCAGTCAGTTTTACCAAATGAAAACCGATTAAAAGATTTCCATATATCTGAATACCCTATATACCAAATTTCAAGTCTATAGATAAAAATAATTTCAGTATATAGGTTGGTAAATGTCTAGATACACACATTCTCCCCTTTATAGATATATCCATTAATTAATTTGTATATTTTAATCAATTTTATTTTAATTTAATTTTGTTTTATTTTTAATTTTTACCATTATCATTTTAAAAACGCATGTTAATTTTATTTTTATGTGAACCATTTATGTCCGATTTAGTCTAACTGTTTCTCAATTAGTTAATTACTATTTTTAAAGTTAACTATTTCAAAATAGTACCGGAAATATAGTCCTCTAAACCTTTAATTATTAAGTACTAGTACATTTTACTTTACTTCAATAAATCATATTTTCACTAGTATTTATTTTTTGAAATACAATGATTACGATTGTGTTGCCCGATATTCAATAGCAGGAAACTTACTGAAGAATACCTTTATGCCATAGCCTACCCTATATATACTTGATAGACTGTTTATGCACGTGTACATGAATTTCTCTTTTGGTTATACGCAGACCTGGCCATCTATGCTCTGACGAGTATATGCGCTCTAATGCTTGTATTCATGTGTGCATTTGAGTGTGCTTATGCATAGGTATATATATATATATATATATATATATATACACACACACACATATATATATATATATACACACACACCCACATATATATATACACACACACACACACACACATATATATATATATACACACACCCACATATATATATACACACACACACACACACATATATATATATATATATATATATATATATATATATATATATATATATATATATATATACATTTGTACGTGAGTTCGATCATAATTCTTTTTATTCTTTCTTCAAAACTCTGGATTTTCACTTTTATTTGTGTTTCCTTTCCGAATAATAAATATGTTTTAACTGTTACTAAAGAGTTTATCAGCATATTTTATAAAATCTGCGCATATATATATATATATATATATATATATATATATATATATATATATATATACTAGCATTTAAGCCCGGCGTTACCCGGGTGTTTGGAAGTGTATGTTGAGCAAAAAAAAAGCGGTAATTTTTTTTTAACTTTGACCCCTATTATGCCCTCTTACAATTTATTGCTTTGGGCTCAAATCAAGTTATTCAATTAGATCAATGTCCAAGGAAACTATATCTAAATTTTCAAGTGTTTAGACCCAAAATTGGCGGAGGAGTTTGGTAGAGTTCTCAAAGGATAAATCCTTGCATTTTGACCCCTTAACAGTACAATTTCTGTCCGAAAACCAATCACATCGATTTTCTCAAATCTCAGTGCCCTGTATATCAACTTTCGAGTCTGTAGACTAAAAATTGACAGAGTTATTGCGTAGGGAAATGTACACAGACACACACACGCAGACACGTTCACTTTTATAGATATACTAGCATTTCAGCCCGTCGTTGCCCCGGAGTTTGAATGTGTATGTTGAGCAAAAAAAAAAATAAAGTGGTAGTAGGAAGGCAGGCTCGAACCCGTACCGCAACCGAGGGAAAGAACGGGGTAAAACCTAATGTTTATGCTGTTACGTCCACCGCCAAACCGGAAGCGACATTTTTAAAAATTAAGGCTAGACAATCTTAAGAAGAGGATAACTTTAAAAAAATATCGGCGAAAAAAGTGACCCTCCCCTGTAGAAAAGGTCCTAGTTGAAGGTGAAGATATTAATGTTTTTAGCCAATTTTTCGATATTTGTCGTATGAAAGGTCGACCTTAAAAACGACACTGATCTTGGTAAAATCCGTCGCCTCTATTGAAAGTTTAAGGCAGACATGCAAACAGACATACATACATACATTTATATATTGGTAACTAAAATTTTTCGACCCAAACTAATGAAAAAGCTTGTCCTGTCTCTGAATACCCTTTATGTAAAATTTCAAATATTTAGACCAGAAATATTTTGAGTAATTTGGAAGAGACCGCAGAGGTCAATTTTTTTAAAACATTGACCCATTTTTTGACACCTTAACATTTATTGGCTTAAATCAAGTTATTAAGTTAGATCCATGTCGAAGGAACCTATGTCTAAAATTTCAAGTGTTTAGACCAAACATTGTAGGAGGAGTTTTGTAGAGTTCTAAAACGTCAAATCGTTGAACTTTGACTCCTTATTCGCCAAAATTTTGTCCGAAAACCAATCACATCGATTTTCTCAAAATCTCAGTACCCTGTATATCAAATTTCGAATCTGTAGACTAAAAATTGACAGACTTATTGCGTAGGGAAATGTACACAGACACACAGACACTTTCACTCTTATATATATATATATATATATATATATATATATATATATATATATATATATATATATATATATATATATATATTGCAATTAGGAAAGGAAGACTTTTATGATTCATAAAATTTTTTGAACGTGATTAATCTCTAGGGTATTCGTCCATAACGCCGTTTTATTTTAACTGTTTTCCCACTTTTTTTCCCCCCCTGTAAATTTAATAAAACGCTATTTTAATCGCTTTCATTCTTTATTTTAAAATAATTCCCTCGATACAGCTTTGAGAAGCGAGGGTCGAAACCGGTCAGCTGGCTCCCCATTTTTTTCCTTTCCTCTCCTGCTTCCCCTTCATTCCCACCTTTTTGGAGAGAAGATATATATATATATATTTGTATATATACAAATTTACTTTTAATCATGAATCATAAAAGTCTTCCTTTCCTAATTGCAATATTTAAATTTTGTATCTCTAAAAACATCATGAAATATATATATATATATATATATATATATATATATATATATATATTGTGTATTTAGGCAGCTTGATTTCATTTAGGCAAATATTTTTAAATAGTACGGAGTAGTTTTGCTTATGATTTTTTTGTAATTTTTCCATTATTCGAATTTGTGTAGGAAAGTTCCCTCATCGTTTTTCAGTCTACTACTACTACTACTACTACTACTACTACTACTACTACTACTACTACTACTACTACTACTACAACAACAACAACAACAACAACAACAACAACAACAACAACAATAATAACAATAATAATAACAATAACAATAATAATAACAATAGCAACAATAATAATAACAATAATAATAACAATAATGATAACAATAATAATTATAAGAATAATATTAATAATAATAACAATGATAACAATAACAATAATAATAATAATAACATGTACAATAATAACAAGTACAATAATAATAATAACAACAACAATAATAAATAAAACAATAATAATAATAAATAAAAAATAAAAAAAAATAATAATAATAGTATCAGATTTATCATCTACTAAAAGACATTAACCACTGCCAACCTTATAATTAAAAACAACCCTTGACATTTTTAAACAATTGTACATTTACTTTAAACATGTTCTTAAAACGTTGAAATGCATTTTTTACACACGAGACGCTTTTTTAACTATTTAAAGTAATTAATAGTAATTTAAAATGAATCATATAACATTATTCAGATGTTAAACGAAACAATTATATAAACAAACTGTCTGAAAATAACCGAAGAAAATCAGTTGAAAGTACTTGCAAACAAACAAGCAAGCAAACAAAAAACAGATTGGCGAAAATATTAGTGGACTTCCCCTCCCATATTCACAAATTCCTTCACAACCCAAATTCGACCGAGATATAAGAATGACCACTCGAAAAAAAAAAGAGCATTAAGCAAAAACACCCCGTGCTAGTTTACAATATGTGAATATATATGTATATCCGATTATGTGATAGATATAAGTCGGATTGTGTAGGTGCTAAGTTTGCGATAGGTTAAAGTTTATATTTTTTCCCTTCCGGGAATTTAAACTGCATTCTTTATTTTTATTTTTGCATTTTGTCATATATATATATATTCAGACACGCACAAGTACCTTTAAGATTTTCCGTTTGTTTTGTGGATTATGATTTTTATATCTGAGAACACAAAACCTGAAAAAACTCTATGTGGTTACAATCGAAAACGAGTAGACGGCGACATTATATATATATATATATATATATATATATATATATATATATATCTTCCACCAGACTATCCATTCATGTGTAATCACCTTTTTCTTTACCATATTCCCTCTGCTTAACTTATTTTATTTTCAAGTAAGATCTTTGACTTACTTGTGTTTCATCAAATACTTCTGCATGCAAAATCCGATCCCGCATTTTGCTAATTTCTACCCTCTGATGAGAAGGAGAGTATTTCTTCGAAACTCCGCGGATTAAAGACTATCCATTTATCTAGTGTTTCCTTTTCAGATTAAATATGTTTTTAACTCATTTCAAAGTGTTTTTAACATATTTTATTAACTGTTTGCTCATATATATATATATATATATATATATATATATATATATATATATATATATATATATAATAAAATAAAAAACTACAATTATATTTACCAAAATGATCCAAGATGGTAAAACTAAAGTGTATTATAAATATTAAAGAATTTATATTTGTAAAGTTATCTCAACCAGATGTAAAAGCTCGATAAAACCAAATAGGCGATAGAGCTTATAATAAGATCAAATAGTTAATCAAACATGTTAAAAACACTTTAAAAAAGAGTTAAAAACATATTTAATCTGAAAAAGAAACACTTAATAAGTGGTTATCCTTTTTTTTTTTTTTTTTTACACAGTGATCACTACTTATCAAGGCCCGGAAGCCACTCAGGGATAAGGGTTATTGCAAGTACATTACGTTAGTGTGGAGATTTGATGGAGTGTTTACTTAAGGGGGCGGTTCATTAGGAATTTGTTAACATTAGACTTGAAGACATCCAAGTTGTAGTCCGGAGGGAAGCAGGCAGACGGAACAGAGTTCCACAGGCGTGCAGTTCTAAGAAAGAAGCTTTGTTCATGGAATCCGCGTTTTGATTTAGGCACAGATATAGAGTGGGGGAAATTTTTCACAGTGGATTCAGCTAGACGGGTGTTTTTCGTGAAAGATTGGCGAGGGGGGACCAGGGATTGGAGTTCAGACGAGCACCTGCCATGAAAATAACGATAAAACAAGGATAGGCTCGCAACGTCTCTTCTGTGGGAGAGGGGTTGCAGGGTAGAGAAAAGGGCATCCCCCACTAAGCCACGAAGTCTATTTTGTACTCTGTCAAGGGATGATAGGCTGTTTTTGGCAGCTCCTGCCCAGATATGGCAACAGTATTCCATCCTTTGACGTACTTGGCTTTTATATAGATAGAGAATTGCATCAGTAGTGAGATATCTTCTGGAGCGGTAGAAGGATCCCACCATCTTTCCAGCGACCTTAGCAACAGACTTGATGTACGTGTTCCATTTCAGATCAGGAGTAAAGGTCAAACCCAGAAGCTTGTCAAAACACGGGGCCTCACCCAGACGAGAGCCATCCATCACAATTGATGCCACGGAGTTTAGAAGGAATACTTTCCTTCTCATCAGAGGGTAGGAATTAGCAAATTCTTATTGTTTTCATATATATATATACATATATATATATATATATATATATATATATATATATATATATATATATATATATAAAGTAGTAGTGCTCGTGTGTGTTTTTGTCTGTGTGTACAACTCCCTATGATCAAAGAAATATAAAGTGTGTGCACATCTCTCCTGGTCAAGAAATGCTAAAGCCCCATGATAAGCATACTTCTGTCAAGGAGAGACTTATTTTTATCTGTCACTTCTATATATAGCATTCTTCACACCACATACACATCGACTGAGTTACGGCCATTAGCATATCACATTAAATTAAATTATTTTAAATAATTAGCACGATGATATTGCTTATTCGGCATAATAGCCTCGTTAATACTGTACTATTTAAAAATCTAATTTAAAATTTAATTATTTAGTTTATTTTCATTTCAATTTATATTTGATTTTACGTATTATTAGCGTAAATCTGAACCTTTATATTTACCAAACCAAAAAACAAAGGGGAATAACCGTGATAGTGTAATTCTCATATATTTTCTCTAATAGATTTGTTTTCATTTCGAAATATTCTTCTCAGCTGAATTATTATTTTTATTTTTTATTCAGTCACGGTATGTTCTATGTCTCCATCAGCCGGATAGGAAGTTCAGAAAAACTCTATATTCTGGCTCCAAATCAAAGAAGCAGAAATGTAGTTTACCACAAGGCTCTTCAATGAAAAGTTTTACAAAAAGGATATGATGAAAAACTGATATGATCTGATTGTGGTATGTTTTTAGTATTCAATTTTTTATATAAGATTTAAGCATCGAATTGAAATTTACTTCCCTCTTACAATATCTACTTACTGGAAAGGTACCCAGAAATCGCGTACCTGAGTGTGCAGCAAAGCGCGGGTATCTTTGCTAGTATGTATATATTGTTTTAAAAATATAATTATCAAATGCCACGTGCTAGATCGTCTACAACTCATCAGAGTGACTGAAACTATCGAGATCCGAAATCGGGACCCCATGATCAGAAGTCTAAACTTTTTCCAATAGGCTATCTCGCACGGTTGCTTAATATATTGCGTTGTACGTAGATATTGTTTTTATTTATTTTTGTTAGTGACACTTTTTGAATGAATTCGACTCTCGCAAAATTCAGTCACTATGATGAGCCGTAGACGAACAAACACGTGTCAGCTGATAATCATATTTTATAAATAATACAAATATCGCTCCCCATTTGGCGGTACCAAATTGTTTGAATGGAATTTTTTCCCAACTCGCATTTAGGTACAAATGCACTTTCCTATAAATACTTGAATTCATTCAAAAAGTATCCATAAAAAAAAAAACAAATTAAAAAATCTACATAAAACGCGATATATTCAGTAGTCGTGCGAGATAGTAGAAGAGATTTATGCTTCTTATCATGGGGTCCCGATTTCGAATCTCACAATATTCACCCACTCTGATGAGTCATAGACGACGAAACACGTGTCAATTAATAATTATATTTAATTAATTAATTAATTTAAAAAAAATACACCTGCCGCTCCCTATTCGGGGGTACCAAATTGGTGAAAGGGAAAATTATTCTTAACTTGTATTTAGGTAAAAATGCACTTTCGTATAAGTAATTGAATTCATTCAAAACAAATAAAAACAA